>NC_056739.1:1319113852-1319166352 GCF_019279795.1 Protopterus annectens
TTAACTGTAACAAAAAA
Source organism: Protopterus annectens (assembly GCF_019279795.1). Classification (NCBI taxonomy): domain Eukaryota; kingdom Metazoa; phylum Chordata; order Ceratodontiformes; family Protopteridae; genus Protopterus; species Protopterus annectens. The sequence goes on from NC_056739.1 coordinate 1,319,113,870, forward strand.
AATACACTCGTTTCCTTCCTTTCCTGTAACTAATCTAGTCCAGATACAAATTTGCTATATCCAGGACTGTTTGTAAGCTTCTGAGCCCTCCAAGCCTGTCTGTGTTGGAAGGAAGCCTGCTAGCTTATCAGTGGGAGTGGTAAGCACTAGGTAACCCATCTACTACATAAGGAGTGGTTCTGGCCCAGAAATTATAGTTATTGGCCATTTGGGCAGTTTTTCCATCTCTCTCAACTTTCTGATTTAAAAGCCTACATTTGCATTTCTTTCTTTCCTGTAACTAGTCTAGTTCAGATACAGATTCTTAGTTTTAGCACTTGAATTTGCTTATTCATGCTCAGCACTTGTTCAGAACTTGTAAGCACTAAATAAGCTACAAATTACTACAGCACTCAACCTTCCTCATTACCTAGAGGAAAACAGTTTTTGTACTTACTTTCCTCACTTGCTTAGAAAAAAACAGCTCTTGTACTCACTTTCCTCACTTGTCTAGAGGAAAATATTTTTTTATTCAGGCATGTCCCAGGGTCAGCTCCCAGTGTTCTCTCCTATCTATCTGATTAATCTGGGCATCTTGGAATAATGTAGCAATTGCCTCATGTACAGAAAACTGTCTCCTCCTACCACCCAATACTATAACCTGTGAGAGATGCACTTATCTAGCCAAACTGGAGGTAAAGCTCTCTCCATCCAAGACTGGACTTGACAGTCAAGAGGAGAATGTAAACACTTGCACCACACTACACTCATCACATAGTTCCACTAAACCTACACCACCAAAATCCACACATAGAAACCCAAATCATTCATGGAGGCTCTCAATAATAATCTGCTCAAGCAACAGAGGCTTCCAAAGCAGAAACACAAGCAACCTCCACCCCCCCCCAACACAACCCAAATGACACATAGCCCACTGACTCAGTGTGCCACTCAACCACAGTCCATAAGGCAAAACAACGTACCCAACACACTAGTCGTAGGTGACTCTATAGTCAGGCACAGTGATGTCCCACTCACCAGGCTAAACAAGGAGAAGGTTACTGTCAGCTGCCTGTTGGGTGCCAGGATCTGCCACATAACCCATTGCACTCAGGTCACTCCACAACAAGTACAAATATTAGTCTTGTCATTGTCCATGTTGGTGTGAATGACCTGAGATATACCTCCCTGGACTACATGAAAAGAGACATGGAAGAGCTCTCTGATCTTGTAGCCCAGACAGATATGACCCTAGCCCTGAGTAGCAACCAGAATGATACTGCAGTACAAGGATAAAATGATTGACTTCAACAATTGGCTAAGCTCCTGGTGTCATTCTCAGGGGATCCAGTATCTGTCTGCCTGGGATGGCATGGTCGACAGACTACAGTGCTTTGCCAGAGATGGCCTACACCTGTCACCCCTGGGATTCTGGATACTGGCTAAGGCTCTTGCTGCCCCTATAGTGCCTATTTTAGGCAAAGTTCAAATGACAAATTCCCCACCGTAACAGGAACAGGCAAGCAAATACTGAGGGTAATGCTACTCAATGGTAGAAGTCTAAATCTCAAAATGCACTCCCTTGAGACACTCCTTAAAATGGAGAACATCGATATCTGTGCAGTGACTGAGACCTGGTTCAAGGCTCCAGATAACACCCCTGCATTACCAGGCTATAACTCATACCACACTTTTCGGCCATCTAACCTGGACCGGAACACTAAAGGCTGGTGTGTCCATATTCATTAAGGATATCCACACCTCCAGGCTAGTTGCTCAGCACAGCGCATCCAAGGTTATCCAAGTGCAACTAACTCTGGGCAAAACTGCAGTCCAAGTTATATCTTGCTACAGATCCCTCGCCATGCCCCAGGATTCCCACTCCTCTTTTCTTGATATACTGGAAAATATTAGGGTTCAACCAAACACCGTAATAATGGGTGATTTCAACTACCCCACGATTAACTAGGAAAACCACTCATGTACCAACTGATTCACTCAACTATTTCTGGACTTCATAAATTCCAATGCCCTGGATCAGCTTATCCACACCCCCACCAGGGGCAACAATATCCTAGACATAGTCATTACCAACATGAGTGACCGGTGTTCCACACCTGAAGTCAACTCCTCGTTGGTCAGATCTGACCATAAGCCAATCACCCTAGATATCCACATCCTGCCCCCACCCCCATTAAGGAAACCATGGCAAAAAATTTCTCCAAACTTCATGCTTCTTAAGACAGAAGTGGTGAACTTCATGACACCCATGCAGATGGACAATATAGTTAGGACTGCTGAATCCTACACAAATGCACTCTTACACGAGTGCATGGATCTATCCCAAACAGAACCAAGATGTTACCCTCCAAAAATAGGAAGCAAATCTGGTGGTCCCCTGCCATAAACAAACTCTTCAACAAAAGGAAGAAACTGTTGCAAAAGAGAGTAAAATCCTATGAGTGGAGGAGCTCTCTGGACAGCCTCAGTAAGAAGTTGAGATCCCTTATAAGATCCTCCCAAGCTAGCTATGAAAACTGATTCTATGGACAACCACAATGTATTCTATAGCTATGTCAAGAATCTCAATGGCAATACCCAGATCTGCTCTGAGTTGCAGCACAGCAGCATAAAAATTACAGAACCAACTGATATTCTCAACATACTGGCAGATAGGTTCAGTGCTAACTTTACTTCCCTCTCAACCCCTAAAAGGCCCATATCTATACAGGAAGAATGCAGAGTCCCTGTAATCACAACTACACAGGTAAAGCTGCACTCTCTAAAGCCAAAAACACAGCATCCATGGGACCGGACAGCATCCCAGGCTGCGTTTTACACGAACCTCAGAACAAACTGGCTCCCCACCTAAGCACCATGTTCAATCCTAGCCTCACGTCAGGCTTTGTGCCAACTGAATGGAGCACAGCAACATTTATCCCACTTCACAAAGGGGGAGCCACCACTGATCCCGGGAACTATCGCCCTATTAGCCTGACAAGCCTGGTCTGTAAGGCCATGGAGCGTATCATCATGGAACTCATAAACAAGGACATTGGTAACCTCCAAACTATAGAGCCCACCCAGTTCGGGTTTGTGAAAGGCAGATCATGCCTCATGAACCTGATCGACTTCTTTGAGGCAGTCGCCAAAGACATAGATGAGGGTAAGGTGGTTCACACAGCCTATCTTGACCTCACCAAGGCTTTTGACACCATCCCCCATTCCTGAATTATAGCTAAATTCACTAAACTAGTTATAAATCCTTATGTCTTAAGATGGGTTGTCAACTGGCTCACTGACAGAACCCACATTGTAAAAGTTGCACTCCAAATCTGACTTCAAACCAGTGACATGTGGAGTATCACATGGTTCAGACCTGGGACCTCTCGTGTTTAGTATCTACTTCTCTGAAGTACAGGCTAACACATAAGGCCTTTGGCTAACGAAGTTCACAGATGACTGCAAACTAGGAGCCATAGTCATGTCCCCAAATAATGTGGACATCCTAGAGAAGGGCCTCACTGAGACAGATGCCTGGTTTCAGAGCCATGGCCTCAAGCTCGGTGCCAAAAAGTGTATTGTCATCCTCTTTGGTAAAAACTCTGTACCCATAAACTACCACATAGGCGGCAGTCTACTTAATGCCGAATGTGTGACAAGAAACCTTGGCACCCAGGTGGACAGAAGATGATCACATTGCCACAATAGTCAGGAACTCCTTTTACATGGCACACCTCATCACAAAAGGGTTCTCATCCAGGAAAAAAGAGGTCATTGTTCCCCTGTACTTGACACTCATTAGACCTATTATAGAGTACAATGGCCCTTTTGGAATGTACCTCACAAGACATCTGCAGCAGCTGGAAAGGCCACAGAAGTACCTCACAAAGAAGATTACTGGCCTCAAACAGATCCCCTATACTGACCATCTCAAAAAACTCCAGCATTACTCTGTAGCATATCACCTACTTCTATGTAATCTCTGCCTAACATATAAAGCTATCTCAAACCCAGAGCTGTTGGACATGCTACACCTAAAGAAATCCCACACCCTCCAAGCCACACACTCTAGGGACCTAAATCTTGTCACCACAATAAACATAACATGCTGGAGGGATAGATTCCTGTCCTAGAGGCTTCCCATACTCTGGAACAAATTACCTGTATATATCAAACAAAGCTCCTTATTAGCACTCTTCAAGAAAAATCTTGATGATTGGATGGGAGGTAGGAAATTCACCCCGGGGATTACTTCTGTGGCTCTTCTCAACAGGGGCACAGGAAAATAATTTTCTTGGGTGGTGAAAGCCAGGGAACCTTGTTGGCTAGGCTTACTTAGGCCGATAGCCTAGTACCTACCTATGAACCTATGTGTGTGTGTGTGTGTGTGTGTGTGTGTGTGTGTGTGTGTGTGTGTGTGTGTGTGTGTGTGTGTGTGTGTGTGGGTGTGTGTGTGTGTGTGTGTGTGTGTGTGTGTGTGTGTTTGTGTGTGTGTGTGTGTGTGTGTGTGCGTGTGCGCGTGCATATATACACATATCTGTCTATGTGCTCTCCATAGCCCTGGGTTTTGTCTGACTGGGATAATTTTGAGTAGCCAACCTAACCAGTTAATAACATTAAATGAATAGATTATATGTCCTAACAAATGTGACAGAGGGTATATTTATCTGAATGCTTGATATCATTTGTGATTGTTTTCATAGATATAATTTTATCAGAAAATTATAACTGCAATTTGAGAGGAAAGGAAAGGACATAAATTATTTCAGTACATAAGGGCTGTGAGGGAAACAGTGAAGTTTACACATTTGTTGTTTGTAAGAGGACAGTTGTAGACAGACATCAACTATTTTTTTTGTCAGAAAGGGTGGGGGAGTGGCAGGATATTTTCAAAAAACGGTAAAACAGTTGTGGTTTCAGATTTTAGCAGTCACTATGATAGGAGTAAATAAATACATGTTGTTGGAAATACAGTCATTGGAAAATCATTTTAAACTTATTATTTTCTTTTTAACAGAAATTGGGAAGACTGATGGCAGCACTAAGAGAGATATAGGAGGAATTCATTAATCATAGAAAATCTTTGACACTATTCCCCACTCGGGCATAATAGATAAACTCTCTCAGCTAGGCATCAACTCATATGTTACCAGATGAGTAGCTAACTCGCTCACTGATAGAACTCATGCAATCAAAATAGGGGAAGCCACCTCTAGTTGTAGACCTGTAACAAGTGACATACCTCAAAGATTGGTCTTGGGGCCTGTACTGTTTGGGATATACTTTTCTGAGGTGCAAGTCAAAATCAGTGGTCTGTGACTGACCAATTTTGCAAATTACTGAAGCTGGGTACTGTCATAAATTCCCCTTGTGATGTGAACATACTCCAAGAGGGCCTGAATCAAACTAATGACTGGTGCCAGAAGCATGACCTCAGACTGAATGCCAAGAAATGCATCATTATCTCCTATGGGGAAAATGGCATCCCCACTAATTATCACATTAATAACAATATACTAAACATGCAATCAGTCATAAGGGACTTAAGCACCCAGGTTGATAGCAACTTGACTTTTGACCACCATGTTGCCTCCATTGTACAGAAGGCTTTCTACATGGCCCACCTCATAAGTAAAGGTATTTCATCCAAGAACAAGGAAGTCATAACATCCATGTACTCCTCCCACATCAGACCCATTGTTGAGTACAATGCTCTCTTCGCCATGTACCTTTCCAAGCACATGCAGCAGTTGGAGAGACCACAGAGGTTCCTGACCAGAAAAAATCCAGGATCTCAAACACCTATCCTATATAGACAGGCTAAAAGTCCTGTCCCACTTCTCAGTCTCATACAGACTGCTCAGAGGTGATTTGTGTCTGGCATACAAGGCTATCTCAGACCCAGCCTTGATGGAGTTGCTGCCTATCCGTAAGTCAAACTCCACTCACACAATCTGCATGCAAAGCCTCAACCTAGTCTTTGACATTAATAGAACTTGTTGTTGTGTTAGAATTGTGTCTCAGACACTCCCCCATCTGTGGAATAGACTCCCTCTCCATGTCAAGCAGAGTACCTCTCTAGCCCTCTTTAAGAGGAACCTGGACAACTGGATGGGGAGCAGAAAATATACCCCTGGAATCCCACCTGTGTCCCCACTGGACAGGGAAAACAGATGCTCACTTTGTAGGAACACGGGTGAAATTCTTGGCTAGACTTATAAGGGCCTGCAAGGCAACAGCCTAGTATCATCCTATGAACCTATGGACCTGGGTAAAAGGCCAGTTATAAGCTAATGATGTGCAAATATGGAAAGTTACTGTGGCAAAATGAGAAAGACTGTTTTAAGTAAAAACCAAAAGAAAAATCTAGCAAGGATAGAATTTCCACTGTGTGATTCCTTAAAACTTGTGCATTATATAGATTGTTTAAAGGGAAAATCTATTTATGAGTTAAATACGAGTGTTAATAAAGGTACAGTATTATTATGTCAAAGGGAGGTAGGAGGATGTGGCATTTTCTTGGAGATATATGTACAACCAGTAGAAAATAAAATGGAAGTGTTATGGAATAAGAAAGAAAAATTATCTTGTGAAAATAAAATAGTTAAGGGAGCTGTATAATAATTTGTAGAACAATATTTGGAAACTGAGGTGAAAATGGATAAAAAGTGAGGCATGGAATCAGTAAATAAAATAGAGAAAAGTTGCAAAAATAAATATGTAAAGAAGGATCGGATGGCGTGTTAAAGCAAGTTGACATGGATAGTTCCCTGTGGAAGATAGAACTAGCTATGGATTATTATAAAGAAATGGAAGAAAACAAAGCAGCATATTTTATTGAAGTGCTTACTGAAGGTTTGAAAGGAGGAATGCAGAGAGATGAGGTATGTACCTTGGTAATACAATTGATATGGAAATGGTTGAAAAATAAGTGTTTTAAAATTTGAAGCTGGTTATGATTTATAATTTTGATTATACAATGACTGGCCATTAGTATTCAAAAATGTGAATCCTGATTGGCCAGCCCAACCAGAGTGTCTGTTGTAAATCCTACAATATACCAATGGAAAAAGGTCTAGTCACCCAGACTTCTTTCCATTTGTATATTCCAAAACTTTTATTTTTTTTTTCAACAAAAATAAAAATTATAGTCCATACTCCGGACATACCCAAGAGGTTGCATGGAGGAAATACAAAGAAAATACAGTACGTTATTTAAAACTAGAGACACATAGGTTCATAGGTTCATAGGTTCATACTAGGCTATCTGCCCGAGGGCATTTACAAGCCTAGCCCATAGTTTTGTGGCTTACGCCACCCCTTTAGTATGGGGAACTATACCCATTATTTTGCTGTGCCTCTGTTGAGCAGTGACACTGAGGTAATCCCTGGGGTATATCTGCGATCTCCCATCCATTGGTCAAGATTTCTCTTGAACAAGGCCAGCGAGGTGCTCTGCCTCACAAATACCGGGATTTTATTCCACAGCATAGGGAGTCTTTGGGTGATGAATCTATCCCTCCAGCAATCAAACCTTTAGCACCTTGGCAATAGCCTTCTGAGTGGTGGATTCTGGTCTTCTTGGTTGTTTATTTATTATTTTTTGTGCTTTATTGGTTGTTTTGGACATACCTGATTTTATTTGCATTTCCTCCATTCTGTCTGTCTCTCGCTCTCCTACCCCTAAAGTAGCCCAAACTTTTTTTTAATAATAAAAAAAAAAAAAAAAAGAAAACAAAAACGGAGCAACGGAGACTTTCTTTTCTCTGTTGCTTCCTTTTCAAAGCATTGATGTACTGGGTATGCATGGGAATGCTAGTCCCATACGCATGTGCAGTACATCAAACCAATGCAGCAGTATACCACCATCCATGGAAGAACAGTAATGCACAGTTATACAAAGACATTATTTAAGAAAAGTAAGTATTTTTTTTCTTAAATTATGTCATTGTATAATAGCAATAACTGACTCTGTGGTTGTGGTATATTCAAATTTACCCATGGTTGGCTTTATTTAATCACTGGGGCTTCGTCCTCATGATTAAACCATGCCAACCTTGGGTAAATCTTCAATATACCACACCACATCATCGGTTATTGCTTAATTATAAAATAATAATGAAAATAATTTACAATTTAATAAAGTGATTAGGAATGTAGCAGGAAAGAGACAGTTTGGGATTTATGGAAATAATGGAGATGTTTACTCTGAATAAGAAAGCAGTAAGTAGTATTATAAAAGAGAAAAAAAGAGGAAAGTTAGTGATGTGGGGTATGGAACATGCATTCAGTAATGTAAGTCAGAAGAAATGGTGTACAATATTATAGGCATATGGTATAGCTGAGAATGTAATAGGTGAATTACTGCCAGGGCATTATAAAACAAGAGTGAGGGTATCAGTAGACGAATGGCTGGGTAAGACAGTAAGAGTTGGAAAAGCAGTGAAGCAGGGCAGTCATATTAGCAGCATGTTCTCTGTCCTAGTGACTAATATAGTAACTGAAAAATGCCAAAATTGCTTGACAAGAACCACATGGGGAAAACCATGATTATATCAATTGCAATGAGGTATGCAAAATGTTTGGCATTCATAGCAAGAAATGAGATACGGATTAAGGAGGTTATATTAAAACTGGCAATAATTTTGAAGTACATAGGTTTGAAATTCAAGTCTAAAGTATATCAGATGTTAAGTACAGGATGACTTTATTTGCAAAATAAAATGCAGATATTGGGAATAAGTTTTAGAAAAAGTGATATGATAAAAGGACAGTGGTAGGCATCTGGTGAAATTAGCAAGATGAATAATCTGTGGAAATCAATTAAGTTTTAGCAAGAGCATGTCTGATAAGTTCTATACTAATGAGAAATTATTTTGGAGTATTCTAAACCTCTATGCAAAATCAGTAGAATGGTCTTGAGGGACAGATATATCTCACAGAGGATACTGTTGCTGTGGCACAGACTCCCCTTTCATATAAAGCAAGTTTATCCCTGTCCATTTTTAAGTGAAACTTAGATCTATGGACAGGAAAGAGAACATTTACCCCAGTGCTGCCTCCTGTACTATTAGTGGACAGAGGCAGCTCCTAAGTGCATTTTCCCATGTGTAGGTCCTCTCTAATTATTTATGGTGTGATCCCAGTTATTCTTATTATGGGTAATGTATAACTATCGACCATGGGATGGGTAAGGCCAATCTATCACCAAATGAGGTAATTTTGAGCACAAAAAGGGAAACTGGCTAGGCCTAAAATGGTCCACAAGGCCTGATAGCCTAGTACTTACCTATGAACCAGTTAATTGTTGACTATTATTTTTTATATAATTTGTTGATGTAATTCTTAACTCTTGCATGAATTGCTTAGCTACGTATACCAGAGTCTAGCATCTGTACAGGCAGATTAAGAAAATACAGACGAAAATGAGATGCACCTAGAAAATGTTACTTCTCTTAAAGGTTTATACAGTAACTTTCTTTGGAAAATGGTGACTACCAGAAAATAAAATGAACTAAAGAAATGAATCAAATGGCATACACTTATTACCTGCATATCACATACACTTTATGCTCTGGTAGTAGAACACATACATACATGCAAACACAGATGCATAAAAGGGTGGCTACATGTTTTTCATATTTAGAGGCATAGCACTGCACTTTATATTGCAAAAACTTTCAACATTTATTATAGTAATCATTGTACTCCACACAAATCTATGCTATGCATAACTGACTGAAGTAATTTTGGGGAAGAAGAAAAAATACATAAAATGAAACTGTGGTTACATTTATTGCAGGATACAAAGTACAACAATTGTGACTCATTTTCTTTAAGCAACAAAACATTTCCATATGTGGTTCAGCATAAATTGTCATAGTACCTAATCGGCAACCTGAACAGCTGCAAGTTGAGAAATCTGATTGGCTAGGAATAAGCTTATAGATGGTATTGTGTAGGGGTGAGAAGGACTGCCTGTAGTGCACACCTGACCATACTTTAATGATTCAACTACTTATCTTATACTCATGAAGATAAGAATGTTAATGAAATGGAAATAAAAGGCATGTTTATGTTTTTAACTGTATACTAAAGCTTGCAGTTTGCCAAATACATCTATAGCATGCATGTTACATCTGCAGTTACTTCCACATATGCAGGAAGAGAACTGGCTTTATTTAAGTGGGTGGTGTAAAATGTTTCTAAGCTAACAAAAATGCTCAAGAAAATCAGAGTCTGCTGTTGAATCCCAGATTCTATTGTTCTTGTTAGCAGATGTGCCATTGTTTGAGCATGACATCATTTTTTGAGATAACACTCTTTAATTATCTAATTAATAGCTCACTTTTCTTTTTAAATGTGGAGAAGTAAGATTGCATTAGAAGGTGATAATTTTGCATCTCTTAGAATCACGTCATATCATAACTGGAGATTACTGTGTTTAAGGAATCTAAAGGATCTTTCTTATTTTATTAAGAGTGCATCACTTTTGCTTAAAGACCACAGAACAGCTGAAAGCCCACAGATTATGTGAAAAGTTAAGTGAAAGTACTGCAGATATAGTTACAATAATTTATAAGTATTATGCTGGAGGAAAAGCTTTGAGAATTGGAGTAACTAAAGGGCTACTGAAGCACAATGGTGGGGATTGCCGCATGTTCTGCCTAAGTGCTGAACACCTGGGTGGCAATGTTTGGAAAAGGCTACAGATGCTGGAAATATGGGAAAACAGTGACTATGTACAGTGTTTGTTCACTTCTGGTCAGAATGATACAGGCAGGAAGACTGGAACTTGGTTGCTGAGCTGTGACTGAAGGAGCAAACTCTGCAGAGAAGTCATTGAAAATTGCCTGCGTACTTATCTTTATTATAGTGACCAAAATTGTGAGTTAAGAAATTACAAAAAGGTAAGTCTGATTTCCCTTTAAACACAAATAAATAAAAACTACCATTTTCAAATGTCTGGCACTCCCAACTTTGAGTATGCTGAAATTTCAGTATACAGTCCTCATTAGCATGTAATTGGGTTAAACACAGGCATTCAACTCAACAGAACAAGAGATTTCCCTACACAGGTTTCTGTATCTCAAGGACAGAAGGTGTGAATCTGTCATGTGAACCAAGTTTAAAGCAGTGCATATTTTTTGCTTGGAATATGTAGAACAAACTGCAGAGGATGTACAAGGTGTACTCAATGGCTATATACCCAGTGTGCTACACATGAGTTCTCTTGACCTCCCATACCTGCCTGGGCCTACTGCATATTGTCACAGAATATATTTACTTACTGCTGTAATTGACAATATGGATAAACATTTGAGATCAAAACATAAATAGTTAAAAAATGCAGATTGCAGAATGCCTGCACCATCTGCCTCTGCAATAACAACACACATGATTCTGACATTTAGCATCAGGATTTTTATTGCAAACGTACCATGGTCTGAGAAGTACATTCCTCAGCAATGACTTGAAGAGCAAAAACAAACAAAAAAAAGGTCTGCCATGCTTCATCTAAGGAACTAGCTAAGTCTTTCCTTCTAAACTGTAGCAAACTGATTGCTACATTTGTAATAAGCAATTGCTACAGTTTATGCCACAAATGGAATGCTAAAGAGCTTCATCTCTGACTCTAAATGCAATAATGTACTGAAGACCAGTCAGATTTGCATGGTGTGTGTCAGTTAAGCCATCAAACATTTTGTACCGTAATCAGCTTCTTCCTTCCCCAACCCTAGCTACACCTCTGAGGTGTCATGCACCTCCTCAGCTAGGAAAGATCATTCCTGTGCCATACTGTGCAACTAGTAACCCTCCAAGTTCCTGAGCTGGATCATGTAACCGTACAAAATGGGGGTTGGCCTAATGGTTAAGGTGTTTGCCTTACAAACACAAAATGCAAAATACAGGGTTTGAGTCTCACAGAGGATAATTGGCTAGGCTTAAAATGGCTCGCAAGGGCAATTAGCTTAGTACTAACCTATAACCTAAAATGTTATGTGATTATGGTGCAGAGTACTTAATAAAGGTTCTACTGAAGTATACAACTATTTATTGTCATATGGAAATGCAGTAACATGCACACTGCTATACTACTTTTAGCTTTTTTAAGAACAATCTGAAGTCTTTTTGTCACACATCTAGTGATCTGACATTTGAGGAGGTAAGTGATCTGAGCCCTTGTGCTTAGGGATGACTGCATTGCTAGAACAATGGTGGCACAGACATTCTGCTGTAGTTTTCCTGATTTCTTAAGTAACCTCGTAGGAATCTCTTGCAATGCATTGCATCTATACTGTCTTCTTCATAAAACATACATCATGTTTTAGTAGTGAGGGACATCAGACAACATTTCTCTTGAGGGATTGCTCTGTTCTAGCATTTGCACTCACTTTCTAACACATACATTGCCATCCAGCTTCTGATTTGTGCCTATTTTGTACCACGCAGTGCCCTCCTTTCTCCATTTTTTTTCCTGCTATTTGTTATGGAGCAGTTACTGGTGTCATTTTTTTCCAGTGTTCCTAGGCATTTCATATTGCTTGCTTTATATGGGCAGGGAAAACTTGCTATAGCTTCTTTAATTGTCATATCAAGAGGGGTAGATTTGCTTTGCACAAGCACACTGTATTCTGGATATTAAAGATGTTTGACTCAGGTGCTAGTTCAGATCATGTGAGACATCTCTATTCACTGCAGTTAATGAAATTACATGCTCTTTCTACATGGGCAGTCTGTGAATTAAACTCCATTTCACAAGCAATAATAACTTGTTGATTTTACTGATTGAGATAGAAGAAAATAATGAAATCTATGTAAGTTAACCACTGTTCCTTGACTTTTTTATCATTAAGGTAAACTGAACATGGTTAGCATCCATTCTACTTACCTGTTCAGCATTCTGCCCCTGTCCTGGGACATAGGGCATAGGAGATAAGAGGGCTGAAGACCATGAGCTGCCATCCTGCAGGGATTCACAACTTATTTTTTTCTTCTAATACTCAATTATGGGATGGATTAATGCTGAGTATAGAGGGGTTATAACCTCTTTTGGTCTCAAGATGATGTGTTTACCAATCCAATGTGATACATAGAAAGCCTTCCTTACTACAACAGACACATCGTGGTCAAAGTTAAGGTCATAGTCAACTTGTGATCCCAAGTCCCTTACCACTTCATGGGTACTTTGTGTGTACACAGGGTATAGTCAGACTTTCACATGTCTGTGACATAAGGTGGACATTTTACATTTTATTTATTACTTGACTTGTTTATTCCTCCTTGTATAGTTAATTTAAGGGTTTGGTCAATGTTTAGTTGTTCCTGTTTTGAGTAACAATCTCATAACCTTTTTTTTTTGTGTGTGTGTTTTTTTAATCATGTGACCCATGTGAAAATATAATGATACATAACATCTTTGCTTTATAGCATTTTGACGCTAGGTAGTTGTACGGTAAAGAGAAAAATAGCAATTTAGTTATTAAATAAAATAGGGTGGTACAGCTGCGCAGCTGTTAGCACTGCTGCTTTAACTGTTCTTTCTCTGACCTGGTTCCTGGTTGAGGTATCTTATGTGTCCATGTGGGTTTTTGGCAAATGTCTGGTTTCATTTCATATCCCAGAGACAAACCAAAAAGTGAATTGTGAAGACTCTGGTCTGCCATAAGGTTGATGAGAAGTGTATGAGTGAGTGTCACTGCATTCTATGGACTGACTAGCTGTTCAAGACTGTCTCACTGCTTTGTGCTGTTTGAGTTCAGGGACAGGCTCTGGCAATCCATTCTTGTGATACAAAATAAGGCACATATGGTATCCAGAATAGATAAAGTATAAAACAGAATGTTTGTTTGTCTCTATTTGCTATATTATAGTGGAGTCTGCTATTCCCCTGTTTATAATAGCAGCATTTTTGATTACTTCCATAGCTGTCTGCCATTTGCCATGTATTATTTATTTAGTTATTGACATTTGTTAACCAGAGAGTCTGACTTGGTTAGAATGTATCCATTTTCAGTGGAGGCCTGGAGAAAAAAGTGCCAGATACTACAAAAGTTACAGAAACGTTTCAAAAAGTTAAAAGAAGGGGATGTAAAACATAGTTAACAGGAAGTATAAAGTTTTTCACAATTTATAATACAGCATGCTCGAGCATTTTGAAGATATGTCTTTAAAAAAGAATTTATGGGGTGATATTGTGACAGATAATCAATAAGCTTTTATTCTGAATATGCAGAGATATGAGGGAAATGTAGGAAGAGGGGAGAGAGAGAGAAGGAATGAAATGTGAAGGTCAGTATAGGTGAATGCTAGAGAAAGGAGGAAAAGTTGGAGGAGTTAGAAAAGACATAGGGGAATATGTAATAAAGAGATACAGAGAGGCAGATATGAATGGGAAGTAGAAGACAGGAGGGCAGATTAGAGTTGCAAGGGAGGATATAATGCCTTTGTAGGATTATCATATACTTGCATGGAGTTTACATGGCTGTGAATATGGGATAAAATTTCATTAGTTCATATTATGTCTTTCTTTTATTAGAGGCTGTTTTATTTGTTTTCTGTTAAGTAGTGCTTAACAGCATTTTGATTGAAAGGCAGACTTATGTTCTTTCCCAAATTGTTTTTTTTGTTTATTTGTTTTTTTTTTTTGGTGGAGGGGGTAGGTTTTATTTTCTGTAGGTTATTTTCATTTGTGTCTTTGGTGCTATTATTATCAGTTTTGTAATGTAAGTTTTATGCATTTTTAATGCATGTTCTGTTTCAGTTTTGTTCTGTAAGCATTACGAATTTTTCATGCATGTTCTGTTGTGTTTTAGTTGGTAGGATTGTTATTTTGCATTGTTACTATACAAGGGAGGTTTTACTTTTGCTCTTATTTGACTATGGGGTTAGTGTGTAGGTCTGTGTGTGTGTGTGTGTGTGTGTGTGTGTGTGTGTGTGTGTGTGTGTGTGTGTGTGTGTGTGTGTTTATATATATATATATATATATATATATAGCATGCCCCCCCCTTGCAAAGTGTTTATTTCAGCATTTTTATGAATTTATTTTGGGGGGGGTGTTTTGAGGTATGTCATTTGACCTGCTTTGCATCACCTTGTTTTATACTGATACTTATTGTGTATCTTCTACAACCAGTGCCTCCAACAACTGACTGGCTTGCATTTTGGATAGGTACCCCATAAAGTGGGTGCTTGTTTGTGGAAAATCAGCCAAGAGAAGATTGGCAAACATGGTATAGTATCTGCTTGACAACAGCAAGAGACTTTTTATTCATTACCCACAGTTCAACAGCATATGTAACATGTAAACACATAACTACAAAACTTTTGTTTACAAAATCTGCTGGTGCTTTCCCTCTGTGTTTTCTTTTTTTTTTCATTGCACAATTTTGGGAGCTTTAGTCAGAGTAATAAATCCCTCAAGCACTCTGGAAAAGGTGAGCCAGCAAAATTCTGCTGTATCTTACTTCCCCAACTGATTCCTCAAAGACCAAATCTGATAATGAAACCCAAGTCATCTGGGTCAGTGTCAGGTCTCTTTCCCTATATAACATGGGAGGTCTCGTTCCCTGTGTAACATGGAACCAGCTAATAATAAGACCAGATTATATTTTTATTAGCTGAGTATGGACTATTCTACCTTTGCTATTGCTACTAAATTATCATACATAGTGGGGTGACTATAGTTTGTGGATACCTTTGAATTGTTATGAAGGCTAATATAATAAGCTCATAGGTTCATAGGTGTGTACTAGGCTAATGGCCCTGGAGTCTTTACAAGCCTAGCCCATAGGCATTGTGCCACCTGACCTTAGTTCCCGGTGCCTCTGTTGAGTAAAGTCACTGGAGTAATCCCTGGGGTGAATTTTCTATTTCTCATCCAGTCTTCAAGATTTCTCTTGAAGAGGGCCAGTGAGCTACCCTTCTTGACATGTATGGGAAGTCTATTCCACAGCATGGGCATTCTCTGGGTTATGAACCAGTTCCTCCAGCATGTTCTGTTGATAGTGGTAATGAGGTTAAGGACTCTGGAGCGTGTGGTGGAGAGGGATTGGGATTTCTTTAGATGTACCATTTCTAACAGAGCTGCATCAGATATGGCTTTGTAAGTCAAGCAGAGATCACCTCTAAGAAGGCGATATGAGACAGAGAATAGTTGTAGTTTTTTGAGTCACTCCATATAGGACAAGTGTTTAAGGCCTAGGATCCTTTTTGTGAGGTACTTTTGTGGCCTCTCCATTTGTTGCAGGTGTTTAGTGAGGTACATGTCAAATGAGGCAGTGTACTCAATGACTGACTTAATGAGGGAGGAGTAGAGGGAAACAATGACCTCTTTCTTCCTGGATGCAAAACCCTTAGTAATGAGATGTGCCACATAGAAGGACTTTCTGACCACAGTGGCAATGTGGTGGTCAAAAGAGAGGTTGCTGTCAACCTGTGTTCCAGATCTCTTATAACACCTTCTGTGTTAAGTGGACTACCATTGATGAGGTAATTCATGGGAACTGGGCTTTTCCCAAAGGGGATTGTGACAGCTGCACCCTGGCCCAGCAATCAAGGAGCCTCAATCGTCACCACTAACACCAGAGAGGATGTCTTATATAAGAAGAAAGGATAACAAATACACACAGTAAAGTACAATTTCCATTAAGTGCACACAGAGATCATAGTCAATATGGGGCTGGTTGCTCCCTTGCTCCCCAGGTCCCCAATAAGACTTCCCACTGGCACAGCTATAGGGTTCAGATCTCAGCCTAGCTAGTAAGCTAACCTCCAGTACCCTCTCTGTCCAACCAGTGCTTCGTGTCCCTGCCCAAGTAGCTGACACACACACACACTTTGAGATAAGTATTTATACAACTTCACAAACACTCCTGGGAAAGTCGGACATAGATTCTCCAGCTGTGCCCCTATACCCAGACTATACAGTAGTAATTACTGCCACCACCAGCTTATAATTATCAGCTACCCAAAGGCCTTAAAAAGGTGTCCAATTATTACTGTGCAATATTATTATCCAATTGGTAGTATAGCCCAGGGCTAAAGCTATAGGAGTGGCTTAGACAGTAAACTCTATAAATATGCAATGTACTCTAGAGATTAACTTATCCCTACACAAACCAGCCACAGGTAAATGGTTTTTAAAATATTTAATAATAAATACTAAAAACACAAGACAATACTACTACACCACAGTGTATTCAAGAGTTCAGAGATCACACAGAAACTTAAAATAATTCAGTAGTACAGTTCTGACATAACAGAGAAACACTTAGTCTAAATTTCTTCTAATTTCCTAACTATTACTACAAGAAAACATATTTCTGAAATAACTTACTTAAGTTACAGGCAGTGCTGAGTTAGATGTCCAAGATCAAAATGTTTACAGTCTCTTTCTGAGCAATAGTTTTTACAATCACTAACAAACATTTTTGCTGGGCCCTCCCAGATTACATCATTCTCATTTAGTTCCCATTACATAATTTCTTTGACACTTAGCCTGGAGTTCCCAGGCCAACAGGCTACCTTATTTAGCAAGCTAACACCTGCTCAGGATGCTACAACAATAAAAGACATTTCACATGTACACTCTAGTAATTATTCCTTAAGTTAAAACAATAGAAAGAATGTGCTAGCCCAGACAGGCTGACTCTGAGCTCTACAGATCAAAGAACATGCAAGACATAATTTTAATTTCAAAGAACAGATGTGAAATGCTTGCCTTAGTTTTTCTTACAGCAGATGGCAATGTTGCTACAATTTTGAAGTTCAGCATTTTGCAGTTTTTTTTTTCCTTCATTTAAGAAACAAGCCTGTATTTTACATTTATATTTACAAATGACATAATTATGTATCAAATTCTATTTGGCTAGGCTGGCAGCCTTCACCCATCTCTACCCAATCTTCACAGGGATGATGACACATTTTTTGGCATTGAGCTTAAGACCATGGGTCTGACACCAGTTGTTGGTCTCAGTGAGGCCTTTCTGTAGGATGTCAACATCACTTGGGGAGTTAATAATAGCTTCCAACTTGCAACTGTCAATGAATGTTGTCAGCCAGAGTCCCTTTGTGTTAGCCTGGGCTTCAGAGAAGTAGATACCAAACAGGAGAAGACCCAGGACCGCACCCTGTGGGATTCCACTCATGAATGGTTAGCAGTCTGACTTGGAGTCAGCTACTTTCACACTGTGGGTTCTACTTGTGAGCCAGTTTGCAACCCACCTAGTGATACAGGGGTTGATGCCTAGCTTGGTGAGTTTTTCTATGATCCCTGAGAGGGGAATGGTATCAAAGGCCTTGGCCAGATCAAGGTAGGCTGCATGAACCACCTTGCCTTCATCCACAGCTCTGGTGACTGACTCTAAGAAGTTGACCAAGTTGATCAGGCATGATCTATCCTTCACAAAACCAAACTGTGTGGGATCCAGAGTTTGGAGATTCCCTGTATTCTTGTTTATTATGTCCATGATGATGCATTCCATAACTTTGCATATCAGACTCATCAGGCTAATGGGGCAATAGTTCACAGGTTCTTTAGTTACTCCTCGTTTTTGGAGAGGGATGGCTGTAGCAGTACACCATTCAGTAGGGACAAAGCCTGAGGTGAGGGTGTGATTGAACAGGGCACACAGGTGAGATGCCAGTTCACTCTGTAGATCATATAGAATACATAATCCATTAAACTTCCATTTCAGAAAGTAAAAAAATTAAAACCTACTGTTTTGACAAGAATAACTGTTTTGGGTAAAAGAGATATTTTCTGCATATATTTATTCATAGAAATTAATCATGCATATCACTTATTAGTAAGGTTAACTGAAGGGTCTTATTCAGGCCAGTCAGTCAGTAATTAGCTGAAAGTAAGGCTATTTCTTCTATTAGTTTTCCTTTGTATAAATATTTCTACTAGGCATGACTGATTTTGACAGCCAGATGCTGTCACATACTAACAAGCTCTTTCATTATTCTGTGTAAAAACAACTTTTGAAACTGCGTGATGTGTGATATTTCCTTGCGTGAGTTGACTTACAGTACTGTGTTATATCCAGTTATATAATAGCGTTGTAAGAGGTAGTTAGCAGAATTTTTCTGCCATGTGTAGAGATATAGGAGCTGAGACTGTGACCTTGATGATAAAGATGTAATTATATAACAGCACGTGCAAGCTAATGCAGAAAAGAGCAATGACAGTGTGTCAAGGAGGGCATACATACTCACAGGAAAATTAATAGATCTAAAGACTAATATTGGGGAAATGAGGTATATTTTTGCGGTGCTATATACTGCTAATTTTTTACTGGGGTAACTGAATGGTAGGAGAAAAAAGCAGCACAAGTGTGCTCTAGATGATGACCATTTGATTAGTGAGACTCTCTTATAATATAAAATTTCAAATTGTGAAACAAGTTGGGGCTTAAAACTGACATATTTCTACTGATATTTTGTCTTCTAAATCGTATAATATTTTGCAGTTCATTTATTCAAATTATTCTAATCAGTTTAGTTTCTAGCTTAGAATAATCTGTGAGAAAATTGTCTATATTTGATGCATTGCAACCATTTCTGTTTGCCTTTTCTATCTAAATGTTTATTTAAAATAATCATTTTCATAATCCCTTGCTTGAATCTATAAAAATTTTTCAAAGTTTACTCTGTGAATTAAATTTCTAGACATTTTTGTCTTTGTTCAAATGCTAATTAATAATCCAAATGTATTTCTTCACTTATCTAGAGGAAAACAGTTTTTAGTACTTAATAAATAAGCACCTATCCAGGCATGTCTAATGGTCAGCTCCCGGTGGTTTCTCCTGTCTACCTGATGAATCTGGGCATCTTGGGGCAATGCAGCAATTACCTCATGTACACAGACAACCTTCTCCTCCTACCATCCAACACTACAACCTGTGAAAGATGCACTTATATAACCAAACTGGAAGCAAAGCTCTCTTCACCCAAGACTGGACTAGACAGTCAAGAAGCGAAGGTAAACACTTGTACAACAC
The DNA here is from genome assembly GCF_019279795.1 of Protopterus annectens. NCBI lineage: Eukaryota > Metazoa > Chordata > Ceratodontiformes > Protopteridae > Protopterus > Protopterus annectens. The sequence continues at coordinate 1,319,133,858 of NC_056739.1, forward strand.
CACACTCATCACATAATCCCTCAAAACCTACACCACAAAAACACACACATAGAAACACAAAACACACACCTACATTCATGGAGGCTCTCAATAAAAATCTACCCAAGCAACAGGGACCTCCAAATCAGAAATATAAGCAACCTCCACCCCAAACACAGCCCAAATGACACATAGCCCACAAACTCAGTGTGCCACTCAACCACAGCCCATAAGGCATAACAATGTACTAAACACTCTAGTCATAGGTGACTCTATAGTCAGGCACACTGATGTTCCACTCACCAGGCTAAAGAAGGAGACAGTTACTGTCAGCTGCCTATCAGGTGCCAGGATCTGCCACATAACGCATGCACTCAGGTCACTCCACAACAAGTACAAATATGACTCTGTCATTGTCCATGTTGGTGTGAATGACCTGAGACATACCTCCCTGGACTACATGAAAAGAGACATGGAGGAGCTGTCCGATCTTGTAGCCCAGGTAGGTATGACCCTAGCCCTGAGTAGCATCCTGCCATCACACAGAATGATACCACAGTACAAGTTCAAAATGATTGACTTCAAAAATTGGCTAAGCTTCTGGTGTCATTCTAAGGGGATCCAGTATCTGTCTGCCTAGGATGACATAATCGACAAATCACAATGCTTTGCCAGAGATGGCCTGCACCTGTCGCCCTTGGGATTCCAGATACTGGCTAAGGCTCTTGCCACCCTTGTAGTGCCTTTTTTAGGCATGGTTGAAATGACAGATTCACCACTGTAACAGGTACAAGCAAGCAAAATCTGATGGTAATGCTGCTCACTGCTAGAAGTCTAAACTTCAAAATGCACTCATTCAAGGCACTCCTTAAAATGGAGAACATCGACATCTGTGCAGTGACATAGACCTGGTTCAAGGCTCCAGAGAGCACCCCTGCATTACCAGGTTGTAATTCATACCACACCTTTTGGCCACCTAACCTGGACCAAAACACTAAAGTCCGAAACAAGTCCATATTCATTAAGGATATCCACACCTCCAGGCTAGTTGCTCAGCATAATGCATCCGAGATTATCCAATTGCAACTAACTCTGGGTAAGATTGTAATCCAAATTGTAGCTTGCTACAGATCCCCCACCATGCCCCAGGATTCCCACTCCTCATGTCTTGATATACTGTAAAATATTAGAGTACAACCTAACACCCTAATAATGGGCGATTTCAACTACCCCACCATTTACTGGGAAAATTACTCATGTACCAACTGTTGCGCTCAACGTTTTCTGGAATTCATAAATTCCAATGCCCTGGATCACCTTATCCACACCCCCAGCAGGGGCAGCAATATCCTGGACCTGGTCATTACCAACATGGGCAACCGGTGTTCAACACCAGAGGTCAATTCCTCATTGGTCAGATCTGACCACAAGCTAATCATCCTAGACATCCACATCCCACCCCCACCCCCCATTAGGGAAACCACTGTAAAAAATTTCTCCAAAGCCAACTTCACGCTTCTTAAGACAGAAGTGGCAAATGTCATGACACTCATGCTGACAGACAATAGAGGTATGACTGCTGAATCCTATACAAATGCACTTTATAAGCACTTTCACAAGTGCATGGATTGTGCAATCCCTAACAGAACCAAGATACTATCCTGCAAAAAAAGGAAGCCAATCTAGTGGTCCTCTGCCATAAACAAACTCTACAACAGATGAAAGAAGCTGTTGCAAAAAAGAGTAAAATCCTATGATTGGAGGAAATCCCTGGTCAGCCTTAGTAAGAAGCTGAGATCCCTCATAAAATCTTCCAAAGCTAGTTACGAAAACAAAATCACCACTGATTCTAAGGACAACCACAAAGCATTCTATAGCTATGTCAAGAATCTCAATGGCAACACTCAGATCTGCTCTGAGTTACAGCACAATGGCACTAGATATATAGAACCAACTGATATTGCCAACATCCTAGCAGATAGGTTCAGTGCTAACTTTACCCTTCTCTCACCCCCTAAAGGGCCCATCTCTATACCGGAAGAATGCAAAGTTCCTGTAACCACGGCTGCACAGGTAAAAAACACACTCTCCAAAGCCAAGAACACAGCATCCATCGGACCTGACACAACATCACAGGCTGCGTTATGCATGAACTACAGAACAAACTGGCACCCCACCTAAGTACCATGTTCAGTCATAGCCTCACCTCAGGCTTTGTTCCCACTGAATGGCGCACAACAACGGTTATCGCACTCCACAAGGGGAGAGCCAACATGGACCCCGGGAGCTGCCACCCCATTAGCCTGACGAGCCTGGTCTGCAAGGCTATGGAATGTATCATCATGGAACTTATAAACAATGACATTAGTAATCTCCAAGCTCTGGACCCTACCCAGTTCAGGTTTGTAAAAGGCAGATCATGTCTCCTAAACCTGACAGATTTCTCTGAAGTGGTCACCAAAGCTGTAGATGAGGAAGGGTGGTTCACACAGCTTATCTAGATCTTGCCAAGGCTTTTGATACCATCTCCCACTCTGGAATTATAGATAAACTCACTAAACTAGTTATAAATCCCTATGTCACAAGATGGGTTGCCAACTGGCTCACTGACAGAATCCACACTGTGAAAGTAGCAGACTCTAAATCCAACTTCAGACCAGTGACAAGTGGAGTACCACAGGGTTCAGTCCTGGGTCCTCTCCTGTTTGGTATCTACTTCCCTGAAGTACAGGCTAACAGAGAAGGTCTTTGGCTAACAAAGTTCGCAGATGACTGCAAACTAGGAGCCATAATCAAAACACCTAACGATGTGGACATCCTATAAAAGGGCCTCACTGAGACAGGTGCCTGGTGTCAAAGCCATGGCCTCAAGCTCAATGCCAAAAAGTGCATTGTCATCCCTTTTGGTAAAAACTCTGTACCCATGAAATACCACATAGGCGGTAGTCTACGTAACACTGAAAGTGTGAAAAGAGACCTTGGGACACAGGTGGACAGTAGTCTCTCCTTTGATAATCACATTTCCACAGTAGTCAGGAAGTCCTTCTATGTGGCACACCTCATCGCAAATGGTTTCTTATCCAGGAATAAAGAGGTCATTGTTCCCCTCTACTCATCACTCATTAGACCCATTATAGAATACAATGGCCCTTTTGGTATATACCTCACAAGACATCTACAACAACAAGAAAGGCCACAGAAATACCTCACAAAGAGGATTACCAGCCTCAAACAGATGCCCTACGCAGACCATCTCAAAAAACTCCAGCTTTACTCCATCGCATATCGCCTACTCAGAGGCGATCTCTGCCTAACATACAAAGCTATGTCAAACCCAGAGCTGTTGGACATGTTCTACTTAAAGAAATCCCTCCAAGCTACACGCTCCAGGGACCTAAACCTTGTCACCACAATAAACAGAACATGCTGGAGGGATAGATTCTTGTCCCAGAGACTTCCCATACTCTGGAACAAATTACCTGTATATATCAAACAAAGCTCCTCATTAGCTCTCTTCAAGAAAAATCTTGATGATTGGATGAGAGGTAGGAAATTCACCCCGGGGATCACTTCTGTGGCTCTGCTCAACAGGGGCACAGGAAAAGAATTTTCTTGGGTGGCGAAAGCCAGGGCACTGTTTGGCTAGGCTTATATAGGCCCTAGGGCCAATAGCCTAGTACCTACCTATGAACCTATTGGTGAGTGCTTATATAATTTTCCATCATAACCTTTCTGTATTAGTTGCTTCATGGTCACTTACTTTTTTAATATTATGCATTAGCATCAAGCAGTTGTGATTTTTAGAAATTAACAAAAGATTACATTACAAATTTTAATATTGTCTGGGTTACTTTAAAATCTCTGATTAGATTATCACTGTTTGATGATAAGAGATATACTGCTTTATGAAAGGTTTAAGTTGTTATCACACAAATCAGTTGTTCTAAGTTATAAATTCATACTGAGTATTGGGTTTGAAAATTATTTCTTCCAATCCTCCTATTGGTTAGACTCAGGCAATACTCTGAAACATGATAAAGTGTGGCTTAATGTCGCAGGACTGTACTGTTCCATGTCCCATTTAATAAATACAGTACATAATTTATGAAAAATGCCAGTGCATTCCTAATTACAACAAAAAGAGCTTCTTTAAGTAAAGATATATATATATATATATATATATATATATATATATATATATATATATACCACTATTGTCTGTTTATGGTTGTCAAACTACATGCATCTTCCATATGTTTTGGTATTGTCCTCCTGTAAAAATCTCTATTATCCTATAAATAAAAATAAAAAAAAATACTTAACTATATATCTCTGGACCTAATGTGGGAACAGCTCATTTTAAATTTTAGGTTAGACTTTATGCATCTTGGTAATTTATTATTGATTATAGCATATGGTGATTTGTGATCTTTGTTAGAACATTTGAAACAAAATTGTAGGAGGTTTCTGCTTCTGGATTTAAATGCATACCAGCTATCAACTATGCTCATGAAAAATCTGTAGTTCAGAAATGTGTGGTTGTATTAAATTTTAATGGGCCTATCAGTAAACAATGTTTCATTGGTTAGTAACTGTTTTGCTTCAGTAAAAGTACCTCTCTCTCTGAGTTTTGATCTGTTTGTAATACTAAATTTCAGGAATTCTTTGCCATGTCACTTTGAGGTTTTCTTCTTTTATCAGCCAATTTCTTGTTACCTTGTTGGTTATCATACCAATGTTATTTCATACATTCTGACATTGAAAAAAGTAGTTGGCTCTTCTATACTTTCGTTAAATATTGCTTCATCTTCCTCATATTTCTACATTTTGGTTTGTATTGTTCATCTTGCTCATAATGATTCTCAAATCTCAGAAGGAGGCCTAGAGACTTATGAAGAGCCTTCCTTAGGAGTAGTAAGTAGAGGGCTAACTTCAGATCTAGAATATGTGAGAGTCATGGTTCAGATAGTTCTTGTGTCACATGTACAATTTTTTTTTTACTTGTATTCCTGATTTCCATTGATTTCATGTGGTTGTAACAATACTTTTACTAATGTTACTAGTATTAGATATGTATTGAATAGTGCTTCAGAAATTTCATATACATTTTTGTTAATATGGTGTCTTGTTGCTTTTTTCTAGTAGTTCTAAGGAGACTTTTAACATCGTTATTGCATTAAGAATATATATTATTTCAACAGTGCAGTGAATTTTGGTAGGGTACAGTCATTTTTAAGGATTAGTTACATTAAGTATTTTAGTGTTGTTTAGTTTTCTTTTTTTAAATCAGGTTAATTTTGCATTTTTGCCTGTTATTCTATTGTTTCTTTTGGCTACCTGCAGTATATTATTTATTTATTTTCATATTATATTTGCAAAAAATGACATTGCTTTCAGTTTCTGGGGGGGGGGGCATTTAAGTGGGGGAAGATGTTTGGGGTTGTGTTTACTTCTGTTGATGCATTGTGTATAGCTTTTTTGTCCCCCTCAGTGGCTAAGGTAGAATTTTGCAGTAGTCTTTACGCTTAGTTGAGGAATTGGTGATATGCATAGAGTAATAGTTGCTTTGATGATACTGTTTATGTATTTGATGGCACACTGATTTAACAGTCAGTCCAGCTGCCTCAGAGCTCTTGGTTCATTAACTGCTTTTACATGCTGGCCCTCTAAGGTAAGGCATAAAGTGAGAAGACAAATAGTTTAAAATTATTTTGCATTACTACAAGTAGTCTGACCAGTAAGACTTCAGAATGAAAGCACATGATATAGGCCGGGGACTCGGGATTAGATAAAGAGACACAGTCTAAGACAGAGATGCAGGTTGTGATAATACAGGGCTATATGCTGTTTTGGGATGATGCATCAGCTGTATTTTGTAGGGTAAGACAGGATTTTTGGTCAGTCCTATTCAAGTTGAATTTAAGGACAAATTTTTGCAAGATATGGTTACCAAATGTTCATGTAAAAAGAAAAAAAATCACTGGATTTTTTTTGTTACCTTTCTGAAAGAAATGAATATACATTTAGATAACATGGTTATCTTTGCCGATATAAATATGATGAACAAAAATGTGAGTCATTATTAATTGACGTGGCTGTTTGGATTCTGTTCAGAGTTAAATAGTTGCAGGTGATCTGTGGCTGAAGTAGGGAATGCTTCACTATCAGATAGAGGTTTGTTAGATGTTACAGTCAGTATGGTATTTCAGCATCACTACCTGACTGATAGTTAATTACTATCTCCAGAAAACTGTTCTCCAGAAAACCAATTGTCATTAGGAAGAATATCAGATTATTGATTTGTTTTTATTTATGTACAGTTTGTTGAACATGTTGTTTCCACTAAGCCAATTAGCCTCTTTTCAGGGGAGACCTAAGATGGTATTTATACTGGCTAGAGAATGTTTGAACAGAGCACCAGAGAACTTCACCTAATCTTTTCGATAAGTACTTTGGGATATTTTATATTTACCACCAAGTGAGGTAGACGGGGACTTGGTATAATGTCTTATCTGAAGGATGATTAGTTTGGGAATGGAAGAGCTATCACTGGAATGAATACTGGGTTATCTGCATAGAAGTGGTATTTAGAAAGTTGGATTAAAATATTTAAATAAATATTGGGGGCTACAAGTGCTTATGTGCTATTTGGTCACAACATACTTGCTCACTGTCACTTACTCGTGAAGACAAGTGCTCTAACTCCCACTGGACTTGATCCACTGTAAGTACTTAGCCCTCTTAGCACCCTATCCTACAAAACTATATAACGTCCCAGAACTCTAACTGTAAAACACTAATTTTCTTCTCTTTGCCTAAAACTCCTTTGCCTCTCCCTCTATCTAAAATCTGCCATACCACTGCCTAATCTAAGACTCCCTTTTTGCTCTCTAGCACTGAGTCCCTTTACACTGTCTCAACATAAAACTCTCCCTCCCACTCTCTAAGCCTAAAACCCCACAACTGACCATTGCTGTACTGTACCTTCCCACCCCCTCACTCACCATTGCTGCCACCCTTACCTCACCTGAGCTTGAGTGATATGTTTGGGTAGGCTGTGGCAGCTGCATGCCTGAAGTCATTTTAAAGTTTGGGCATGAAACGAGGAGAAACCCAAGATTCAAGATACTCGACTTCCTGGCTTCTTGACAGTAGAGTTCATGCACTTGGGACTTGAGTGCTCACAGAGCACCCTAAATATTGAGATGCTCTGAAAATAGGACCGGCATCTATAATTCTGCATTTCAACGTTTAATTAAAAATTGACATACTCTGAAAAATAAGTAGTCAAGCTTATTGAACTAGCAGTGTTTTGAAAACGATGGCGTACACTCAAAGAGAAGTTTTATAAAAATCATCTATGGGCTGAAAGCTGGAGTTATGCATTCATTTCTGACATGATCTCTATCCTTAAAAAGCACACATATGCATGCACGCACACACACATCTGTGTAATCATGCACACTGCAGGCATCCTGGAGCAGCACCAATTCATCCATAATCACGTCTCTAGGATGTGAAGGAAAACAAGCACACCCCCAATTTCTACATGGACACAGAAATGACATGCAACTACTATGCAGGGAAAGTAACAGTAAAAGTAAATTGCATGAGAAGTGGAAACTGCAAAGTCATAATAGATTCCATGCCGAGTACAACATTTTACTATGAGGTATGTAAAATTAAAGTGCAAAGGAAAAAAAATCAAGCCTCACATTATATGTCTTCCATTTTAAAGGAAGAAACATGTGTTGCATGAAGAAAATGTGTTCAGTCTTCTGTGAAGTCTAAATGTTGATAAAGCAGCTGCTAGCAGACATGTAGTGGAATTGCATTTTGTACAGTATATACTGTATATAGTTGCATTGCTATTTCATTTGTAAACATTCTGTTTCAGTTTACTCACTTTGTAACTATATTTTAAAATATTTTAATATCTTGTAAACATTTTAATAAAAAGCTTAATAAAACATTTTTAGTGAAAAAATAAATGTTATTTATTTATATATATATATATATATATATATATATATATATATATATATATACATATATATATATATTTATATATATCTGTGTGTATGTGTGTGTGTGTATGTAAAAAAAGAAATATAATGGAATTATAGAACTTGTATAGCAAGCAGGAAGATTGCAACATATAAAGGCTTCTTACATATATAAAGGCTAGACTGCTACTTTCATTCCTATTTGAAAGGCCTGGGGACTGAGTAATGTGTAATTCCTTTAAACCAGTTAGTCTAGGAATTATAGTTTAAGGATTTTTCTCTTAAAACACACAATATAAGAACAGACTTTTTTTGTAGGTTTCATCAAGTTCTCTTTGCCCAGAGACTAAAGACACTCTCTCTCTACAAAGCTGATTCTCTTCACTTGGGCTCCAACCTTAAAGGAAAACTTCACCCTAGAACTAAAAAAAAATCATTTTTTTTTTCACTCTATCTTTGTTTCTTGCCCTATTTTAACACCTCAAAATCACTGATAGGTGTTTTAATTGTAATTTTAGCCTGTTTTCCACAACATGGCTACCAATGGGGCTTGATGTAGCAATGTGATCATGTTCTCCCTCTATCCTTTCTCTTTCCCATAATGTTTTATATGACTTATGCCAGACATAAGGAAATAACTTTGAATTCCCATGCCATTGGCATATAATGGGATTTGTGTGAGTCACTGTTATTTTCTTAACCTTCTGTAAAAGGACTGCTTCTTTTCTGTCTCTAATCATCCTCATTTATGTTTGGCTCAGACCTTGTTTTATAGTATACTTAGAAGGTATCCAGCTACAGCCAGAAAAGTAACTAAATTACGGGCCTTTGTTCACGTTTTTCTTTTGTAGTCTAAGAGGAGTTGATTCTGCAAGGGTCTCTCAGTGCAGTGACAGTTTTAACAGCTCTGCAGTAGTGTGGTGGAGGGGACTCTCAATTCCTCTTGAGCTACAAAAAAAAAAAAAAACACTGAACAAAGACCTGCAGGTTTAGTTACTTTTCTAGCTGTAGCTGGAAAACTTCTAAGTATAGTGTAAAACAAGGTCTGAGCCAAACATAAATGAGGGTGATTAGAGACAGAAAAGAAGCAGTCCTTTTACAAAAGGTAAAGAAAATAACAGTGACCCTCACAAATCCCATTATATGTCGATGACATGGGAATTCAAAGTTGCTTTCTTATGTCTGGCATAAGTCATACAATGTATTATGGGAAAGAGAAAGGGTTGAGAGAGAACAAGATCACATAGATACATCAAGCCTCAATGGTAGCCATGTTGTAGAAAACAAGCTACAAATTACAAATAAAGCACTTAGAGTGATTTGTATGTGTTAAAGTAGGTCAGGAAACATTTTTTTTAGTTCTAGGGTGTTTTCCTTTAATGTATTCTGTACATTAATAAACCTTTTCAGTTTACCAGACCCTAACCTGCTTCTCTCTTGAGCCCTTTCAGACTTCACATATCTCTGTATGTCAGCCTTATCTGTAGCTCCTAGTCCTTAACTAATTGCTCTCTCTTCTCTCTTTTTTACATAAAGGTGGGTGTGGTTTCTTCCACTCAAGGCAATTGAGTGGAGTCCTTTTTTACTGTCCCACATACCACACAGGTGCTGCCAGGAGACACTGTGCCACAAAATGTGCAATGAACTTCCCTTTGCACTTTGTTGCTATTCTTAACAGAGCACACATGTTGCTCTTGCTCTGTGCCTTGCCTTTCCATCTTGTAAGAGTGTTTGTTGTGTAACTACAATATAAATAGCACAATAGGAGACATATTTTCACATTTATCTCTGGTGACACAGTTTGAAACTTACCCACAATACAATAGAAAGACAGTTTTTCTGCACATTTGCAGTCACTTTGTTCTCTACAGAATGCTGCTTTAGTTGTATATCTTCTCCCTCCCCATACATGCACAGATGAACATCCGCAAATAAACATAAACAGACATTTTTATCTCCTCCACAAACACACACACTTTCACTGTTGCTCTGTATGGTGTGTGTTTCTTTATATACATATGTATGTATTTACATGTACATATACACCTGTGTTGTATGTAGCTACCACCCTGTGCTTACTATGTTGCCTTAAGCTTTATGCCACCCCTAGATTACATTTAACCTATCATCACCAAGGTTAGATTTCTAAACTCTCTCCTCCTAGGGGTTGGCATTTCATTATCCCTAGACCCAAGACCCTGCTACTGCTGCAGTAATATCAGTGCATACCTATTGCCATACTGTACATCCTTCTCATTTAATTTACTTGTCTGCATATAAGTAATGTTACTGTCTGTATAATGCACCAGATGAAATCAGCCATGTGTCTGATAAGTATGGAGAATCTTGTCAGTGAACCCATTTGTACATCAAATGAGTCCTTTTCACTTTTCTAAATGAGTATCGGGAGACAGTGTCATATTTTGTAAGGTATTTACAGTCATGCATGTATTTAATTGTTTAAGCCTAAAATGGGCAACCCAAGTCAAAATGTAAGGTTTTAAGACATTATGTATTTAGGGAGAGAAATTTCAGTATGAAAATGTTATGTTGCTTTTTAGAGAGGGGAATACCTATTTAAAGATTCTTACTCTGTAGGATGCAAAGGAAGCAGATTCCTTGGATAGCGTTTAGACTAAATAGATACATATTTTCATTTAAAAAATGATGGGCAAACATTATGGAGTATTACTGCCTTCATCCATTGTATCCTTAATTTTCAAATTCGTCTCGTTATGAGATACCTCACTTATTTCATTTCTGAAAAGCATGGTATTCTGCTGGGTGATGGCAGTTTATAATTTTCATTGCTGTTTAATTTGCAAACATTTAAAGCATTGCATCTTTTTCTTCACTTTGCATATGCATTCTCAAGTTAGATTGTATGTCGCACATTTAATCCACTTGTCACAAACACTATATCACACATTTTGATGAAGAAAAATCGAGAAATGTATCTATAATTGCTGTATGTTGATATGTTCCATTATAGCATTTTGTAGGGCACATTACCTAAATGATATCAATATGCACTAAAATTACTGTTTGGTGCAGTCTGCAGGAAAATATGCCTTTTCAGTTTGTTTCAAGCATTTTAACAACATTGTTGAAATGCATATTTATCTAAAAAGAATATTCTGTTATTATAGGTACCTTACAGACTTTAATGGAAAGAATATTGTTCTGGCAGTTCTTTTTTCCTTAACAGTGTAAAGAAGTCCACTCATAAATCTAAAGTATGATTCATTGAGGTGACACTGGACACACACCATGCTGGGACAGATGTGCGAACAGTTGCTGTCAGACTACTCAGATAACTACCCAGCAAGATCCAGCAGCAGGATGCGGCTATGGTAGTGCATATGTCAAGCTTGTAAAAGGATTGCTGAACACTCAGGCCACAGTAGAAGCAAAACAGTTTTACTGCTTCAGAAAACCACTCAGATACAAAGTTTTTTAATATTCTGATATTTTTTGACTTTTCAGTCCTGGCTAAAATAGTTTAATTTCCAAAAACTCTGCATTATATACAAATGTATATGAACATTGAAATAGATATATACCCACACAAATAAGGATAACATAAGGTTTTGTGTGGTTAATCTGTGCCTTCACTATATGACCTCCATCCTAGGAAAAAATAAATACATGTCTGCATTAAAACTTTGAGAACATCCCTGCGTAAATTTTTACTTGCCTGTTTTTGCAAACAATTTTTCATATTATTAGTAGCATTTGCATTTTAGGACCTTGTATAGGCCTTACAAGCATGATGTAAGAAGAAAACTCCATGTCTCTCTGGTAGTATGCTGTATGAGCTGACAAAGAATGTGTCTGACTCCTTGTAGATGCCACAGAAAAGCCATTTGAAATCTATCTGCTGGTTCGTGTTTTATTTGCAGTGGCATAAGATGGGATACTGAATAAATGTGGATAATACTGTAACAAACACGTGGACAGAATGGTAGCATAGAAGTACACTCCGTACCTCAAAACTGAGTGTCTGGGGTTCATGTCAGCCATCCTATACATTATATCTTTTGTATGTTCTACATAACCCTGTATGCTCATATAATACTTTCAAAGTACTTTTTTTTTTCTTTTTGTTTTTTTTTTTTTTGTTTTCTTTTTAATGGCATACATATCCTCATATACATGGGGGTTAAGCCCCCGAGGTTTTCCCAGAAATGTGGTTGATCAGGTTTGGGAATGACTGCAAGATATGCACTATTACCCATTCATCCACTGACACTAAACAGCTCTGGAAAGGGTGGGAATATGCACATACATGGTATACAGAAAATGATCTAAAGCTAAGGGCTCTTGCCACTCCCATAGTGCCTTTTTTAGGCAAGACTCAAAAGTCAAACCCACCTCCATAGACAGCACAAGGAACAAGAAACTAAGGGTAATGCTGCTAAATGCCAGAAGTCTTAACCTCAAGATGCATGCACTCGAAGCTCTCCTCAGTATGGAGAACATCGATATCTGTACAGTGACAGAAACCTGGTTCAAGGCTCCAGAGAGCACCCCAGCACTACCAGGTTATACCTCATATCATGCTTTTCGGCCCCAAAACCCAGACTGAACCACAAAAGGAGGGTGAGTTTCCATATTTATCAAGGTTATCCATACCTCCAGGTTAGTGGCAGTGCACAAAGTATCGGAGACCATCCATGTGCAACTGACAGTGGGCAAGACTGATTTTCAGTTTATAGCATCCTACAGACCACCCTCTCAAAGTCAGGAATCCCACTCGGCTTTCCTGAAAACATTGGAGAACACTAAGATCTCTCCGAACACCATTATATTGGGTGACTTCAACTACCCAAGCATAGACTGGGAGCATTACTCAAGCCCCAGCACCTTTGCCCAAAGGTTCCTGGAATTTATAAACTCAAATGCTATGGAACAACTAGTCACCACTCCCACAAGAGGGGAAAACATACCAGACCTGATCATTACCAACATGGGGACTCTATGCTCCATACCAGAAGTATATCCCTCACTGGTAAGATCAGACCATAAATTAATTTCACTGGATATCCACATCCCGACCCCACCCCCAGCCCAGAAAACCACAGTGAAAAACTTCTCAAAAGCAAACTTCACACTTCTCAAAACTGAAGTGGAATCCTTCAAGGCCCCAGGGCCAGTGAAAACTACGGCCCAAACTGCAGAATCCTATATAAACACATTCTACGGACATCTCCAGGAATGCATGGATCATGCTATCCCAAACAAAATCAAGACGCAATCATCGAAAAGCAGGTGTCCAGTCTGGTGGACCCCAGCCATAAATAAACTGTACAACAGGAGGAAGCTACTACATGATAGAGCAAAATCCCTAAAAGGGAAGGCATCTCTGAACAGTACTAGCAAAAAATTACGATCCCTCATAAAATCCTCCAAGGCCAGCTTTGAGAGTAAAATTGCACAGGACACTAAAGACAATCATAAGGCTTTTTTCAGTTATGTTAGGAACCTGGGATGCAACTCCCAGACTTGTTCTGAGTTGATTCTAAACGACAAAAAAATACACTGAACCCACAGACATCGCCAATATCCTGGCAGACAGGTTCAGTGCAAACTTCTCCACCCCCTCCCCCCCAAAAGAGCAAACATCTATCCTGGCAGAGTGCAGCCTCCCAAACATCTCTGATGCTCAGGTGAAGGCCGCCCTCTCCAAAGCAAAAAAACACTGCTTCCATGGGACCAGATGGCATTCCGGGTTGCGTCCTACATGAACTCCAAGAAGAAGTCTGTTGATTTTTGCTTCAGAATTGCTATGTATTCTTGCTGACTTGAAAGACATATGAATGAAGAGATCTCATTGCAAATAATCTTTAACTCTTTCAATTATTAGCAACTTCATAAAGCCCCAAATAAAGAGAGAAGACCATGTTAAAATATTGGTATAACTTAGGTTTCGGAAATAAAAACAAGTGTATATTAGATAGAATACAGGGACTATTTACTTTTTATGAAATTATCTTGATGTAAGTAGTGAGCTGAGTTTTTCTCAAATGATGATGGTAATTTGCATAGTGAGAGGGGTCACACATCAGACCCTAGCACATTGTTTGAACTGAACTGAACTGTGGTGGGCTGTCAGCCACAACTCTGAACTGAGATACCAAATGATGAGACACTTCTGAGTTTCCCCCAAATTCATAAGTTGCCTTTTTTTTCTTGATTATTGTATTTACTGCACTTCTTATTGTGTTCTACTTAATACTGTGTTTAAATACTGTAAACTAAACTGCGCTATTTTCAATGCATTTGTTTGCCTAACTGTACCTGTTAAATTGTATTTTTTTTTTTTGCTGTTTTCACTTTTGCAATGCTTCTTAGCTATTTTCATTGTTTGAAAGAAACTGTTGCTACTTTTCATCGTTTAAAAAGCATCTGTTCTGTTTTTCCACCAAAGCAGTACTGCGGTGGTGGTGCTGCGGTAGCGTTGTCGGCTCACAGTAAGACCTTGTCCTGTTCGATTCTCAGCTAAAGTGTCTTCTATGCGGAGACATGTGTGAATGGGCGTACCGTCATTGAAGGTTGTGCGTCAGAGCTGGCAACTCGGCACGTAAAATTCTACTGCCAATCATTAGCGGACCAGAGTTCCGCTGTGGCGACCCCTAACCTGGAAAAGCCGAAAGACACAACAACAACAACAAGTGTAAATAACTATATCATCCGCAGTGGTGCAGCGGTAGCATTGTTGCCTCACAGCAAGAGGTTCTCCCATTCGATTCTTGGCTGGAGTGCGGGGAGTGCCTTCTGTGTGGAGTCTGCATGTCCTCCCCATGGTTGAGTGGGCATTTGAAAGACATGTATAAATGGGCATGCATTTGTTTTTAGGTTGAATGTCGAGCTGGCACCTCGGCGTTCATGAAAATCTACTGCCAATCATTAGTGGATTAGAGTTCCGCTGTAGCAACCCCTAACTGGGAAAAGCCGAAAGACAACAACAACAGTGTTTTAAATAACTGATTGTTTGCTGTTTAAAGCATTCATTAGTGCCTCCTTGCAGCTTGCAGTTTTTCTGCTGTTTTAAAACATTTTTAGTGTCTCACTGCTGTTTTTCTGCTTTTTAAAACCTTTTTTAGTGTTTCCCACCTAAATTAATGTATCTAGTAGCTGTAGCATAGTCCACATACAGGGTTGCTGCATCTGGGTCTCTTTATTGTGGCTGTTGTATTCTGAGCACATTTCCAAGTCATCTTGGAAGGGGCCCTTCTGCACCCCTGTGAGAGATGTCTGCTGATTGGAACCTGTCTTATGCAGGGTGATTGGTCTAAGGCTTGTGGTAAGCATCCTCAGTGGTTATTTTGAGTTTTTTTAAGTTTTTAGCTTCTGGTATTTAAGCCCTGTGTTTGAGCTGGTTTCAGCTTGTTTGAACTGAGGTGTGCTACCAGCCACAACTCTGAGTTAAGATACCAGATGACTAGAGGCTTCTGAGCTTCCAAAAAAACATATGTTGCCTGTTTCTTACTTGTTAATACTACTTACTGCACTTTTTATTGTGTTCTGCTTATTTAATACTGCATTTTAATACTGTAAACTAAACTGCAGTGTTTCTACTGCATTTGTCTGCAATACTGTGCCTCTTAGATCATATTTTGTTGCTGTTTCACTGTTACAAAGCTTTTTTTTTGCTATTTTTAGTTTGCAAAGTAATTGTTGCTACTTTTCACTGTTTGCAAAGCATCTTTTTTGTTTTTTTTGTTTTCCCGCAAAGCAGTGTTTTAAATAACTGATTTGGTCGCTGTTTAAAACAGTTTTTAGATTCTGGTATTTAAGCCCAGTGATTTTCTGCTTGTTTGCACATTGCACGTCACACAGCACCGCACACTGCTACACTGTTGTGCCCCATAGCTGGACAGATCATTTCAACAATTTTTCCCTTAGTTACAGGCTGTAGTACATTAGTATAGTCCTCATCTTTCGTACATTTCCTGTCTAAGAATTATTACTAGTGAGCTTTGTCCTATTAAATCACCAGCCAAAACCCCCTTCTGAAATACCATCTACAGAAGACCTCCTAAATCAGTCCTGAAAGCACACGCTTTGTGATACCAGTTCTTCAGACCTAGCATTATGGACAGTTGGACTACCCTTGTTTCTCCTGCCAGCCTGTTTGACTTGGGTCTTCTGAGGCAGTGTAGTAACTGCCCCATGTACAGTTGCAACCCTCTGCTAATAACTCACTCTAGTACAGAGTGTTAGACATGTATCTACACCAAGAATCTTGAATTCCTGCTCTCTCAAAGTCAAAGCAGTAACACTGAAGAGGTTGTCAACTCACCCACCACTACTCATGCACATAATACCACTGCTCATACACATAGTACGCATCTAACACATAAATCATCATATGTGGAGGTTCTCTCAAAAATGTTTCCGAAGCACCAGAGACCTCCAAAACAGGAGGTTCTCTCAAAAAACTTACCAAAGGACCAGAGACCTCCAAAACAAAAGACTGCTACAACTAACGCAGTTCCCACAGCACCAAAGACACATAGCAACACCAATGTGTCACCTACCAAGCCCTTAAGGCTGGCATATCATTCAAAAAACAAATTTTCTTATCATTGGAGACCCCATAGTAAGACACACAGATATCCCACTCACCAGGATAGATAAGGAAAGGTCACAGTCATCTGTCTGTCCAGTGCCATCATTCATCAGATCATGCATGTGCTCAGGTCTCCCGGCCACAAGTACCATTATGACTCTGTCATAGCTCATGTTGGAGTGAACAACCTGAGATGTACCTCACTGGATTATATAAAGAGAGACACGATTGTGCTCTCGGAGTATATGTCCCATATGTCCCTAGCTTTCAGCAACATATTACTCTTACCTAGCGTGATGCCATATTATAAACAAAAAAATTAACAATTTCAGTAATTGTCTTAGTTTTTGGTGTGATTCCAAGGGGATCCAGTTTCTGTCAGCTTGGGATGACATGGTTGATAAACCTTGCTGTTTTGCCAGAGATGGTTTGCACCTGGCACCACTATGCTTTCGGCTGCTGGCAAAGACTCTTACTTCCCCCATAGTGCTATTTTTAGGCAAGGTCTCAAAAATAAAATTGCTGACATGAAAATTACCCATCATAACAAAATAAGGGTTATGCTGCTAAACACTAGGAGCTTAAACCAAAAACTGCACACCCTGGAAGCACTTCTTTCACTAGAGGATGCAAATGTTTGTGCAGTCACAGATACTTGGTTCAAGGCCTCAGAGAGTAGCTGAGCCTTGCAAGGCTACAATGCCTTCCACACCTTCAGACTGCAAAACAAATGTATGAGAACCAAAAGAGGCAGTGTTTCGATCTATTTTATAGATAATTCACCTCCTGACTAGTTAGACTGGACAACTCCATGGAGTTACTCCATGTTCAGATTGCTGTGGGTAACACCCCCATTCAAGTCATACCTAGTTATAGGGCCCCCTCTATAGATTCCATGGATCATGATGTGCACAAGGCCTACTTGACCAAACTGGAGTCAATCTAAATATTGCCAAACACTCTGGTCATGGGGAATTTCAATTATCCCACCATCAACTGGGAAACTTACTCTAGCCTTAACTCACTAGCACAAAAAGTCCTTGACTTTTGTTTACTCAAATGCCCTGGAACAAATTATTCAAACTCACTAACATGACAAAGAGATGCAGCACCATGACTGTCGGACCCTCATTAGTTAAAACTGATGACAAATCAGTCGTCTTCAAACTGTCACTGACATTAGAGTTCACAAAGGCAAAGTCTGACTTAAAAACTTCATCAAAGCAAATTATACCGTCCTTGGGAAAGCTATAAATTCATTCAAAGCCCTACTCCCAGCTGGAAGTGGTAACTACACCAAAGTTTACACTAAAGGCCTGTAGAATCACTTCTGTAAGCATATGGACTCGGCTGTTCCAGTGAGAATCAAAGCCGGAGCCCCAAGTAAAAAAAAAAGCCACCCTGGTGGACATGCAGCATCAACAAACTTTACAACAAATGCAGAAAGTTGCTGTCTAAGAAAACTAAGGTGAGGCCATAACAATGGAAAAGCACCCTCCTTGGCCTCAACAAGTAAATAAGACAACATGTCAAATCCTCTAAGAGTAACTTTGAGAAAAACTTAGCAATCACAGCCAAGGATAATCATAAGACCTTTTACAGCTACGTGCATAGCTTAAAACACAGGACCCAAGCATGTGCCAAACTAGTGAGTAACAGTATAACATACAGTGATCCCACAGAGATAACAAACCTGCTAACAGACGGATTTGGTAAAACTTTTATACTCCCTTACCTCCTCCAAACTTATCACAAACCTTGGCCCCAACTTCCCCCACCTTACATATACTAACAGCAGGTCACTAAAGCCTTGTCTAAGGCAAAAAACACAGCCTCTATGGGACCAGACCACATTCCAGGCTGTCTTCTAAACAAACTAAAACACGAACTAGTATCACCATTAAGTACCCTATTCAATCAAATCCTAACCACTGGCTTTGTTCCTGCAGAATGGAGAACAGCAACAGTTATTCCTCTCCACAAAGGTGACTTAGCAATAGACCCAGGGAATTATAGACCCATAAGTCTGTAAAAACATGGAACGTATTATCATGGACCTCATAAATAAAGACATAGGTGACATCCTACCCTGGATCCAGCCCAATTTGGCTGTGTCAAGGGCAAACCCCACCTGTTAAACCTGGTGGATTTCTTTGAAAATGTGACCGGAGCCATTAACAAGGACAAATCTGTGCACACAGCATACCTCGACTTGGCAAAGGCCTTTGATGCAATCCCACACTCAGCCATTACCGATAAACAAACTGAATGTAAACCCCTTTGTTGTAAGCTGTGTTGCCAACTGGCTCACAAACCAGTCACTCTGTCAAAGTGAGTGACTCCACATCCACCAGCAGACCTGTCAACAGTGGTGCCACAAGGATCAGTGCTGGTCCCCCTACTGTTTAGTATATACTTCTCAGAAGTTCAGGCCAAAACTACGGGGCTATGGCTGACTAAGTTTGCAGATGACTGCAAACTGGAGTCAATTTTTGAATCCCCAAATGATGTCAGTATACTTCAGGAGGATCTTATGCAGACCAACAACTTGTGTATTAGTCACAGTCTCAAACTGAATGCAAATAAATACATAATCATTCCCTCCAATAAAAACAATGTCCCTTCATACTATCAAATTAACAATACCCTATGTACCTATGAAGTGGTAAGAGATCTGGGATTACAAGTAGACTCTGACCTTAACTTTGACCACCATGTGTCTACTGTAGTAAGGAAGGCTTTCTAAGCAGAGCACTTGTTCTGCAAAGGCACAATCCCTAGAGCAAAGGTGGTTATAACCCCTCTATACTTGTCACCAATCTGGCCAGTAATTGTGTATAATGCCCCTTTTGGCATGTACTGTACAAAGCACCTGCAGCAATTGGAGAGACTTCAGAGGTTTATAACCAAGAAGATCAAGGGACTCCAGCACATGTCTTACACAAACCGACTAAAGTCCCTGTCATGATACTTAGTATTGCATAGACTTCTTAAGGGAGACTTATGTCTGGCTTGCAGAGCAGTCTTTGACCTAAACCTAATGAATTTGTTGCACATCCGTAAATCAAACGGGACTAGTGCTACCCATTCCAGGAACCTAAATATGTCCTGTGACTTGAATAAGATGTGCTGGAGGGAAAGATTTGTCTCCTGGTGACTGCTGCATCTTTGTAATAGGCTGCCAATTCATGTGAAGCAGAGCACTTCTGTGACACTGTTCAAAAGGATCCCGGATGATTGGATGGGGCACCATAAATTCTTAGCAGGGATAGTGCCCCAACCCTCCCTGACATAGACACTCATTACTAAATACAATCTTGGGTATTGACTAGAGTATGTATGGTATTACATTGGGATGAAATGGCTAGGCTTTAAATAACCTCCAGATCAATAGCCTAGTAACCTCCTGTGATAAGAACCAACAACCTGACCAATATTCTGTGTAAACCCAAGGAGAGTGATAATGAGGATTATCCCAAATAACACCAGGAACCCAGCTCTGTTAGATGTGGAACAGTATGAGTTTGTTATCTTTCCTTTTTCAATCTTGTGGCAAGGCTTAAAAAGACAACAACAGCACCTGATGAAGGACCATCACTGCATGCTAGTTATCTTGGCATTGCTATAGTATTCACCACTATCCCACATAAGGGAATAAATGACAAATTAAAAGGATGATGTGACAGTCCATTCACAGTTCAGTTTATAAAGCACCGGTCAAGCAACTGAATACAAGTCAGGGTAATGGTTGCCTGTCTATTCTACTGGTGTCCTACTAGGATCTGTACTGGGACCAGAAGTTTTACTCTTCTCAATTATAAAGCGGGAAGGAGGAAGGATAATAAAATATGCTGATGAATGGAAAATAAGTAAGCTAATTACTTCAGCAGCAGATGCCTCTACAGGGTGGCCTAAAAATGCAATCCTGGTAGAGTAATAGTGACTTGAAATTTAATGTCAATATTTATCATCATGAGACTTAGCAAAATGGCATGGATTGTTACTATAAAATAAATGATCAAATCATATTTAAATATAGAGTGTTAAGACATATCTGGAAAGTACGGTAATGTCTTAAAGTTTGAAAGGCTTATTCTATAACAATTCTAATTCTAATCAGCAGATCTAATAACCGCAGGTATATGGTTATAAGACTGTCTTTCTCAATGCTCTGACTCATTATTGAATATGATGCTTCATTTTGCACTTGTCAAACAAACCACATAAAGGAATTTGAAAATCTACCATGAGTTGTTACCAGGAGAAAACATATTGCTGGAAAATGTGAATTATTCAGAAAAGTTTCAGAAACTGCCATTATATTCTTTCTCTTATAGGTAAATAAGGGTTGACCTTTGCCTGGTGTATAAGGCAATCTTTGCTGAGGTTCTGTTTGAAAGCCAGTGCCTGGAATGAGCACATGGGAAAAGTCTGATGAAGTCTTAAGTTAGATGAAAACATGATGAAAATGTTAAGCGTTTACGTTTTATTTTTAATAAGATTTAATAACATTTCTAATTTCCTTGTATCATGTCTGCCTGGCTCCTAGAGTGCTATTTGTGTTATTATTGGTTGTTTTTTCAACACTTTTCTCCATTTTCTTTTGGTTTGGAGTTCAGCTAAGTCATGCAATTCATAAACAAAATGGAGGCATTTCAAGGATGGAGATCGGAAATGACAGAACGTTTCCTGCTTAAATGAACCTAAAGAAGCATACAGGCTGTGCACAGATTGAATGTGTTAGTACTGTTTAACAAAGGAAATATTGCAAAATCCAAAAAGGTACGGCAACCTAATCACAATTGTTTAGGCCATTACCTCCTCACACTGTATAATTTGTTATGCAGGGTAGAAGTGGGGAAATATGTTAGGGAACCATACAAGAAGATGTCACACTCGTGGAGTGTCCCAGGCAAAAACACTATACGTGGAAAACAAATCCAAAATAAAATACTTTAATAGACATGAGCAAACGGTCAAGCTCTTTTGTGTTTTTGCCTGGGAAACTCCACATGAGTGTGACATCTTTTTGTATGGTTCTGGAGTTTTTTTGTCACACACTTCACACATTTGTTTTTCACAGATATGTTAGGGATGTTAAAACTACTTTTCAATGTTGTAAGTAAGTTTAAAAAAAAATTGAGTTTAACAAAACAGACTTATCTGAAGGTAGAAGTTCCTCTAAGAGCAAAGGGCTAAACTATTTGGTAATCTAAATGACTGAGTTAATTTAATGGTTACATCTAAGCCCATCTGCTTGAAAAGATGGTGTGCTTCAGGTGTATCCAGTACTGAGCTATTCTAAGTGAGTCTATAGTACGTTATCGAAAAACATGTTCATCAAATATGTATTCGCTGACCAATAAACAGTGAAAACATCAGTCTCCAAACAGCCACTTCAGCAAATATTTTCCCAGAGGAAGAATTCACTTAAATACCACTGTCTTTCTAGTTGCCTGCCTCTTATGTTAATTTGACCATATAATCTCATTTCCTCTCTGCTTTCACGGGCTTGTGTGAGTAATCACAAAAATTATCATTTTGTGAAATCACTCCCCTTCAACTATTTAAATTTATTGGCCATCCTACTGTATTCCATAGTACCAGAATACAAAAGTGGCCACCCCTTTCAATCCATCTTGCTGTTTTAAAAATAGTAACTCTCCACTAAACCTTAACTTTTTTAACAGGTAAAACTTAAGTTACCTACTTTCACATCTAACTTCTCTAGTGCACACTGCAGTGTGCATTTTTTTCATCTTACCTACAAGCATCACTGTGACTAGCACTTGCTCTAATACCTGCTGGAAAGCACTAGGAATCCTTAAACTGATACAAGCACTCAACTCTCCTTGTTAATAAGGAGAAATTAATCATAGGCACTAAACAGCCTATAATTGCAAAGGGAGAACAGTTCCTGTACTTTACAAAAAAAAAAAAAAGCACCAAACCAGGCATATCCAAGGGTCAGCCTCCAGTGATTTCTCCTGTCCACCTGGTGAATCTGGGCATACTGGGGCAAAGCAGCAATTGCCTCATGTACACAGACAACCCTCTCCTCCTACCATCCAACACTACAACCTGTAAGAGATGCACTTACATAGCCAAAATGGAAGCAAAGCTCTCTCTACCCAAGATTGTGCTAAACAGTCAAGAGGAGAAGATTAACACCCACACTACACCTCAAGCAACACATAGCCCTTCTAAACCCACACCACCAACACCCACATATAGCAACACTAAATCCACATATGCAGAGGCCCTTAACTGTAACCTGCCCAAGCAACAAAGACCTTTGAAGCTGAAACGCAAACATACACCAATCACAACCAAAGTGTCACATAGCTCACAACACCAGTGTACCACCCAGCAACAGTCCCTAAGGCAAGACAACGTACCTAACACTTTAGTCATATAGGTGACTCTATAGTCCGACACACTGATGTCCAACTCACCAGGTTGAACAAGGAGAAAATTACAGTCAGCTGCCTGTCGGGTGCCAGGATCCACCACATAACACATGCACTCAAGTCACTCCACAACAAGTACAAATATGACTCTGTCATTGTCCATGTTGGAGTGAATGACTTGAGATGTACCTCCCTGGACTACATGAAAAGAGACATGGATGAGCTCTCGGATCATGTGGCCCAGGCAGGTATGACCCTAGCCCTGAGTAGCATCCTGCCTTCGCCCAGAATGATACCACAATATAAGGACAAAAATGATTGACTTCAACAATTGGCTAAGCTTCTGGTGTCATTCAAAGGGGATCCAGTATCTGTCTGCCTGGGATGACATGATCGACAGACCACGATGCTTTGCCAGAGATGGTCTGCACCTGTCGCCCCTGGGATTCAGGTTATTGGCTAAGGCTCTTGCCACCCCTATAGTGCCTTTTTTAGGCAAGGTTCAAAGGACAAAATCACTACCATAACAGGTACAAGCATGCAAAATCTGAAGGTAATGCTACTCAATGCTAGAAGTCTAAACCTCAAAATGCACTCTCTCGAGGCACTCTTAAAAATGGAGAACATCGATATCTGTGCAGTAACTGAGACCTGGTTCAAGGCTCCAGAGAGCATCCCTGCAATACCAGGCTACAACTCTTACCACACTTTTCGGCCACCAAACCAGGACCGAAACACTAAAGGTGGAGGAGTGTCAATATTCACCAAGGATATTCACACCACCAGGCTAGTTGCCCAACACAATGCGTCTGAAATTCTCCAGGTGCAACTAACACTAGGTAAGACTGCAATCCAAATTGTAGCTTGCTACAGATCCCCCACCATGCCCCAAGATTCTCACTACGCCTTTCTAAACATACTGGAAAATATTAAGATAGAACCAAACACCCTAATACTGGGTGATTTTAACTACCCTGTCATTAACTGGGAAAACTACTCGTGTATCAACACCTTTGCCCAACGGTTCTTGGAATTCATAAATTCCAATGCCCTGGATCAACTAATCCATAGTCCCACCAGGGGCTCCAATATCCCAGACCTGGTTATTACCAACATGGGAAATCGACGCTCCACACCTATGGTCACCCCCTCGTTGGTCAGGTCTGACCATAAGCTAATCACCCTTAACATCCATATCCCACCCCCAGTAAGGAAACCTATATAAAAAACTTCTCCAAAGCCAACTTCATGCTACTCAAGTCAGAAGTGACAAACTTCATGACACCCATGCAGATGGGAACTGAAAGTTCAACTGCTGAATCCTACACTAAGGCACTGTACGAACACATCCACTCATGCATGAATCGTGCCATCCCAAATAGAACCAAGATGCTCTCATCCAAAAAAAGGAAGCCAATCTGGTGGTCCCCTGCCATAAACAAACTTTACAAAAAAAAGAAGAAACTGTTGCAGAAAAGAGGAAAATCCCAGGATGCAAAAAACTCCCTTACCAGCCTCAGTAAGAAACTGAGATCCCTCATAGAATCCTCCAAAGCTAGTTACGAAAATAAAATTGCCAAAGATTCCAAAGACAACCACAAGGCATTCTATAACTATGTTAAGAATCTAAATGGCAATGCTCAGATCTGCTCTGAGCAAAGAACAGAATGGCATTAAATATACTGATCCCAAGGATATTGCCAATATCCTGGCAGATCGATTCAGTGCCAAATTCACCTCCTCTCATCCCTTAAATGCCCCATCTCAATACCGGAAAATTGCCAAATTCTGGTAATAACGGCCATACAGGAAAAAAACGCACTCTCCAAAGCTAAGAATACAGCATCCATGGGACCAGATGACATCCCGGGCTGAGTACTACATGAACTACAATATGAACTGGCACCTCACCTAAGTGTCATGTTTAATCATAGCCTCAACTTAGGTTTTGTGCCCACTGAGGGCGCAGAGCTCCAGTTATCCCACTCCACAAGGGGGGATCCACCTTGGATCCCGGAAACTACCGTCCCATCAGTCTGATGAGCCTTATCTGCAAGGCCATGGAGTGTATTATCATGGAACTTATAAACAAAGACATTGGCAACCTTCAAACACTGGACTCCACCCAGTTTGGGTTTGTGAAGGGCCGATCTTGTCTCCTGAACCTGATTGACTTCTTCGAATCAGTCTCCAGAGCCATGGACAAGGGTAAGGTGGTCCACACAGCCTATCTAGACCTTGCCAAGGCCTTTGACACCCTCCCCCACTCTGGAATCATAGATAAACTTACTAAGCTGGGAATTAATCCCTATGTCATCCAATGGGTTGCTAACTGGCTTACTGATAGAACCCACACTGTAAAAGTAGCCTTCTCCAAGTCTAGCTCCAGACAAGTGACAAGTGGAGTACCTCAGGGTTCATTCCTGGGACCGCTCTTGTTTGGCATCTACTTCTCTGAAGTACAGGCCAAAACTAAGGGACTCTGGCTAACAAAGTTCGCAGATGACTGCAAACTGGGAGCCATTATTGAATCCCCAAATGATGTGGATACTCTACAAAAGGGTCTTACAGAAACAGATGCTTGGTGCCAGAGCCATGGGCTCAAGCTCATTGCCAAGAAATGTATAGTTATCCCCTTTGAGAAAAAACATGTACCTGTGAATTACCATATAGGTGGCAGTACACTAAACACTGAAAGTGTGATAAGAGATTTAGGGACGCAGGTGGACAGTGGTCTCACCTTCGATAACCACATCACCACAACAGTCAGGAAATCCTTCTATGTGGCACACCTCATCACTAAGGGCTTTTCATCCAGAAAAAAGGAGGTCATTGTCCCACTGTACTCATCCCTCATTAGACCCATTATAGAATACAATGCCCCGTTTAGTATGTACCTCTCAAGACATCCGCAACAACTGGAAAGGCCGAAGAAATACCTCACTAAAAGAATCACAGGCCTAAAGCAGATGCCCTATGCTGACCGCCTTAACAAACTCCACCTATACTCTGTCGTATATCGTCTACTCAGAGGCGTTCTCTGCTTAACATACAAGGCCATGTCAAACCTAGAGCTGTTGGACATGCTACACTTAAAGAAATCCCAATCCCTCAGAGCCACATGCTCCAGGGATCTAAACCTTGTCATCACAATAAACAAAACATGCTGGTGGGATAGGTTCCTGACCCAGAGACTCCCCGGACTCTGGAATAGATTGCCCATACATGTCAAGCAGAGTGCCTCTTTGGCTGTCTTTAAAAGGAACCTTGATGATTGGATGGGAGAAAGGAAATTCACCCTGGGGATCACGTCATTCACCCTGCTAGACAGGGGTCCAGGGAAGTAAATAGTGTGGGAAGAAATAGCCAGGGAATTGTTATGGTTAGGCTTGTATAGGCCCTAGGGCTGATAGCCTAGTACCAACCTATGAACCTATGAACTTGGCCAAACAAAAACAAAACAAACTTTCAAACCCTACAAATTGGGGGGCTTCACCCCTCTACAACCCCCTGATGTGGAGGTCTCTGCCTCTACACCCCCCCCCCAACTAAATATACCAACTCTGAGACTGCACTACAGTAGGGAAAAGGACAAATCAACAATGGCCAAGTGTTTTTCCCCTGCGGAAAAAAATTGCTGAAGTGGCCATTTGGAGATTAGTGTTTTCGCTGTTTATTGGTCAACGAATACATGTTCAATGAACATGTTTTTTGATAATGTAAAATAGACCCATTCTAAGCTGGTCACTTAAGAATTTGTTTGTCAATGTGAAAGAGGTACTTTATGTCAATATATTTACTGTTGATCATATGCGGCACATGGTTTAGTTACAGGGGGTTCCTTATCACTGATGTCAGTTGCAACTATCTAGTGGTTAGTAACGCACTGTTAAAAAGTTTAAGAAAATAAGTACTGCCATATTCTCGTGATCATATGACCACTGCAGTGAAATAGTAAATCTGAATCAGCACCCAGAAAACATACAGTTCACTCGCATATAACCTTGTGACAAACCCCGCATAATCGATGTTTGACAGATACCCATGTTCAGTGACTGCAGATTGAGCATCATAGTTTGATTCCGTGTTGATACAGAAGTACTTCTGGAAAAAAAAAACAGTCTTTATAAGCAAATAATATGCAGTAAGGGACTCAGAATAAATGCAAAAAAGTGCAGCATTGTTGGCTTTGGGAAATACCCCTCATCTACAACTTAAAGCATAGTCAGTACCCCACTCCCCTTGGCACAGTAATCAGGGATCTCAGAACCCGGGTTGACAATTCTCTTACCTTTGACAACATGTTGCAAGAGTAGTTAAGAAATCCTCACTGTCCAGATTTTCGCAGAATGTCCAGATTTAGTTATGACACTGCACACACTGTCATATCAAACTGTTTTATATGCTTACATGTGTAGAATGTACATTTGCTAACTGCATCGATTTCTTGACTTAGATGTGCATCCTATAAAGTCTCTGTCCGGATGTCCAGCTTGGTGTCATTTTGCTTTAGGTTTTTGCTCTGCGCAGTTCTAAAGCAGACTGCAGTTTTGAAGTATTTACTTTTACTGGCCATGTGACAGATTTTTTTCTTGTGGTTCCTACACACTGCATTACTGGATATGTTTCATCAAGATCGCTGGTTACACAATTTTTGAAGATGTTTGACAATGCATTTAGTTTACGTTGCAGGATAGTGAATTTTTACAAAGTAATTTTGAACTTGTCTACTATATAAAACAACAAGCTTTTTAAGAAGCTATCATCTCTGTTCTACACTCATTAGATGTGAATTAAATTACATCAGCAAGGAATACATTGCTATTTGAGACTTAGTTTAAATTGTCAGATATTGTTTGGCAGCACTTTTTGAATCAAGATTGACAACTGATTCTTTCCAAAAAGGACATTTTGTGCATTGTAAAATTACCATTGTAAAGCTGGAATTATGTCAAAGAGGACGTCTTAATATGTTCGATAAAGACCACAACTTATTTGTTTTAATGATTGCTGCATTTTAAGTATACAACTGCTGTATGATGTGCCAACTAGAAGATGCTCTGTGATTGGTTTACATTTTTTGGCTAATGGGTTGTGCACTGTTTCCTGTTTTGCTCTGTCTAATTTCAGTTTGCTTTAATTTAAAATTCTATTGTCCCTTTTGTGTATTTTGTGTTAATATTATTGTCTGTTCTTCAGTTTGTGTTTAAAAATTGGTATCCCACAGTTCCATTGGAGTGGGAGGTGTTACATAATTCTGTATGCAAATTTTGTGTTAATAAGTGTACAGATTTTTGGCCAATTGTACCTGTTTTTCATGGGCCTTTGTCCAGATTTTTATGTTTCCAGGTTGAGAAGTATACCATTTTTCTTTTCACTTTGTAGTAGTTAATTAAAAAACTTTTGGTGCATATGTCAAATGGATGGCAGATTCAAAGTGGATGATGCATCCGAACAGGCAAGCATTCATATGGAATTTTAATATGGATACATTTTAAATATATTATGTTTTGGTCCCAGGGTTTGTTTTTGCATGTTGAAAACAGTTTATTGTTTCAGGTAAGGCTTTGACTGGAGTTCATGCCATAGTTGCTTCATGTGTGCCTCAGGTTTGTTGCACATCATTGTGGGCTGACAGTAAATCCCATGGACATGCTATGCACATGTAAAATACAGACACTGTATGGCATTGATCTATAGCCATATTGTAGTGTACAGTTCTACAGTGGTGTAGGGAAAATAGTTCCATAAGTTTTTTGCATGGCTGTATTTATGTTGGTTACTATCACTGAACACAGTGTAATGCTGTGTTCGCCTGCAAAGCATAGTTCGCCACCTAACTATTTTAAAAGTCCACATCCCCCATGGGTGTCATTCATGCAAGGACATTGTAAGGGACTTGACATGTTATAGTTGTAATATTTTGTCAGGTGTAAATTACTTTATTGTTACAATGTTTTGTTGGATATACATATGACAGTACAGGGTTCATGTGTCACTTCACTGGGAAATAATGCACTACAGTATGTCCACTGCTACTTGGAATGGCTGACAGTAGCCAATCCCAAAAAATGGCAAAAGAATTGGAAGGGAAGAAAGCGAAGCTCTGCTGCATGCCTACCATGTTGCAATTACTTTCTTCATGAATTTTACTGGACACAAGGTGCGCACATTGCCAGATGTTTAGAGCTGAATGTTGTCCTTGGGCATTGTCTGATGGCAGCTGAATACTGCAAGTGAAAGAAGAATGTACAGCTCATGGGCTGTAATGTTAATACATTCATGTGCCCTCTGTAGAGGCACGTTGTACATACTTTGTATGTGCTAAAAAGATGGTGATACAAGCATTGTGTGCATACCTTATACATGCTGAAAAGATGGTGATACAGGCACTTTGTACATACCTAATACATGCTAAAAAGCTGATGATACAGACAGTACATACCTTACATGTGCTAAAAAGATGGTGATACAGGCCCTTTGTGCACACCTTAAACATGCTAAAAGGTTGGTGATACAGGCACTTTGTAGATACTTTATGTGTGCTAAAAAGAAGGTGATACATGCATTGTGTGCATACTTTATATGAGCTAAAAAGATGGTGATACAGGCACTTTGTAGATACTTTATATGTGTTAAAAAGGTGATACATGCATTGTGTGCATACTTTATATGTGCTAAAAAGATGGTGATACTACATACCTTATACATGCTAAAAGAATGATGATACAGGCACTTTGTGCATACCTTATACATGCTAAAAAGATGGTGATAAAGGCACTTTGTGCATACCTTATATGTGCTAAAAAGATGGTGATACAGGCACTTTGTGCATAGCTTATATGTGCTAAAAAGATGGTGATACAGGCATTATGTGCATACCTTATACATGCTAAAAAGATATTGATACAGGCACTTTGTAGTTACCTTATACATGCTAAAAAGATAGTGATTCAAGCACTTTGAGCATACCTTGTAAGTGCTAAAAAGATGATGATACAGGCACTTTGTGCATACCTTATACATGCTAAAAAGATGGTAATACAGGCACTTTGTACATACCTTATACATGCTAAAAAGATGGTGATACAGGCACTTTGAGCATTCTTTGTACGTGCTAAAAAGATGGTGATACAGGCACTTTATGCATATCTTATATGTGCTAAAAAGATGGTGATAGAGGCAATTTGTGCATACCTTATACATTCTAAAAAGATGGTGATTCAAGCACTTTGTGCATACCTTATACATTCTAAAAAGATGGTGATACAAGCACTCTGTATACTTTATATGTGCTAAAAAGATGGTGATACAGGCACTTTGTGCATAGCTTATATGTGCTAAAAAGATGGTGATACAGGCATTGTGTGCATACCTTATACATCCTAAAAAGATGGTAATAGAGGCACTTTGTAGTTACCTTATACATGCTAAAAAGATGGTGATTCAAGCACTTTGAGCATTCCTTGTACGTGCTAAAAAGATGATGATACAGGCACTTTGTGCATACCTTATACATGCTAAAAAGATGGTAATACAGGCACTTTGTACATACCTTATACATGCTAAAAAGATGGTAATACAGGCACTTTGTACATACCTTATACATGCTAAAAAGATGGTGATACAGGCACTTTGAGAATACCTTGTACCTGCTAAAAGATGGTGATACAGGCACTTTGTGCATACCTTGTCGTGCTAAAAAAATGGTGATACAGGCACTTTGTGCATACCTTGTACGTGATAAAAAGATGGTGATACAGGCACTTTGTGCATAGCCTATATGTGCTAAAAAGATGGTGATACAGGCATTGTGTGCATACCTTATACATGCTAAAAAGATGGTGATACAAGGACTTTGTACATACCTTATACATGCTAAAAGACGGTGATACAGACACCTTGTATATAGCTTATACATGCTAAAAGATGGTGATATAGGCACTTTCTGCATAGCTTATACGTGCTAAAAAGATGGTGATAAAGGCACTTTGTGCATACCTTATATATGTTAAAAAGATGGTGATACAGGTATGGGCTTAGGTACTCATGCCTGTGGTAAATGTAAGGCATGCACATTTATTAATAGCCAGACAGCATTTAGACATCCCAATACACAAAGAATGTTTCATTTTCAAGGTAGAGCAACATGCAGGACGCAGAATTTAGTCTATTTGGCTGAATGTGTCTGCTGTCCATCCTTTTATGTTGGAATGACCAGCAATATGTTTAAAGTGAGGATTTTGCAACACTTGGGTAATATCAGGAACAAAGACTTAAGTAATGCTTTGTATAGACATATTAGTGCAAACCCCACACATACTTTTACATTTAGATGTATTGCTAACATAAAACATAACAGCAGGGGGGGTGATATTAGACATCAGTTAGCTTTAGCAGAATCCAAATGGATAGTTAATTTAATGGCACACAGAGAACCTGGACTTAATGATGTATTACCAATAAAACCCACCTTGGAAAATGATTGGTCAGCAGTATTTTAAATATGGTGTTTCATGATTATGTACCTTGTCTGAGGAAGGGTTTATCCCGAAAGCGCTAACGAATAAAGGATTTTGTATCTTATTTCAGCAGTGTCCGATTGCTTTACTTTGGATGGTGATACAGGTACTTTGTACATACCTTCTACGTGCTAAAAAGATGGTGATACAGGCACTTTGTGCATACTTTGCACATGCTAAAAATATAGTTATACAGGCACTTTGTGCATACCTTACATGTGCTAAAAAGATGTTGATACAGGCATTGTGTGCATACCTTATATATGCTAAAAAGATGGTGATACTACATACCTTATATATGCTAAAAATATGGTGATACAGGTACTTTGTGCATTCCTTATACATGCTAAAAAGATGATAATAGGCACTTTGTACATACCTTATACCTGCTAAAAAGATGATAATAGGCACTTTGTACATACCTTATACCTGCTAAAAAGATGGTGATACAGGCACTTTGTGCATACCTTGTATGTGCTAAAAAGATGGTGATACAGGCACTTTGCACATATATTATACATGCTAAAATGATGGTGATACAGGCACTTTGTCCATATCTTACATGTGCTAAAAAGATGGTGATAGAGGCACTTTGTGCATACCTTATACATCCTAAAAAGATGGTGATTCAAGCACTTTGTGCATACCTTATATGTGCTAAAAAGATGGTGATTCAGGCATCGTGTGCTTACCTTATACGTGTTTCAAAGAACTTTGTACATTCCTTATACATGCTAAAAAGATGGTGATACAGACACCTTGTACATACCTTATATATGCTAAAAAGATGGCGATATAGGCACTTTCTGCATAGCTTATACGTGCTAAAAAGATGGTGCTAAATAGATGTTGATACAGGCTTTGTGTGCATACCTTATATATACTAAAAAGATGGTGATACTACATACCTTATACATGCTAAAAAGATGGTTATACAGGCACTTTGTGCATACCTTACATGTGCTAAATAGATGTTGATACAGGCTTTGTGTGCATACCTTAT
>NC_056739.1:1319521352-1319623852 GCF_019279795.1 Protopterus annectens
TACTGGCTAAAGCTCTTGCCAACCCTATAGTGCCTTTTTTAGGCAAGGTTCAAATGACAAATTCACCACCGTAACAGGTACAGGCAAGCAGAATCTGAGGGTAATGCTGCTTAATGCTAGAAGTCTAAACCTCAAAATGTACTCACTCGAGGCACTCCTTAAAATGGAGAACATCGACATCTGTGCAGTGTCAGAGACCTGGTTCAAGGCTCCAGAGAGCACCCCTACATTACCAGGCTATAATTCATACCGCACCTTTCGGCCACCTAACCTGGACCGAAACACTAAAGGTGGAGGCGTGTCCATATTTATTAAGGATACCTACACCTCCTGGCTAGTTGCTCAGCATAATGCATCTGCGATTATCCAAGTGCAACTAACTCTGGGCAAGACTGCAATCCAAATTGTAGCTTGCTACAGATCCCCCACCATGCCCCAGGATTCCCACTCCTCATTTCTAGATACACTGAAAAATATTAGAGTACAACCCAACACCCTAATAATGCGCGATTTCAGCTACCCCACCATTAACTGGGAAAACTACTCATGTACCAACTCTTTTGCTCAACATTTTCTGGAATTCATAAATTCCAATGTCTTGGATCAACTTATCCACACCCCCACCAGGGGCAGCAATACCCTAGACCTGGTCATTACCAACATGGGTGACCGGTGTTCCACACCAAAGGTCAATTCCTCATTGGTCAGATCTGACCACAAGCTAATCACCCTAGACATCCACATCCTGTCCCCACCCCCCATTAGGGAAACTACCATAAAAAATTTCTCCAAAACCAACTTCGCGCTTCTTAAGACTGAAGTGGCAAACTTCACGACACCCATGCAGACAGACAATAGAGGTACGACTGCTGAATCCTTCTACACAATTGCACTTTATAAGCACTTACATGAGTGCATGGATCATGCTATCCCTAACAGAACTAAGATGCTATCCTCCAAAAAATGAAGCCAATTTGGTGGTCTGCTGCCATAAACAAACTCTACAACAGAAGAAAGAAACTGTTGCAAAAAAGAGTAAAATCCTGTGATTGGAGTAACTCCCTGGTCAGCCTCAGTAAGAAGCTGCGATCCCTCATAAAATCCTCCAAAGCTAGTTACAAAAACAAAATTGCCACTGATTCTAAAGACAATCACAAAGCATTCTATAGCTATGTCAAGAATCTCAATGGAAACACTCAGATCTGCTCTGAGTTACAGCACAATGGCAGTAAATAAACAGAACCAACTGATATTGCCAACATCCTGGCAGATAGGTTCAGTGCTAACTTTACCCCCCTCTCACGCACTAAATGGCCCATCTCTATACCGGAAGAATGCAATGTTCTTTTAATCATGGCTGCACAGGTAAAAACCACACTCTCCAAAGCCAAGAACATGGCATCCATGGGACCTGACAACATCCCAGGCTGCGTTCTACACAAACTACAGAGCAAAGTGGCACCCCACCTAAGTACCATGTTCAATCATAGCCTCACCTCAGGTATTGTGCCCACTGAATGGCACACAGCAACAGTTATCCCACTCCACAAAGGGGAGCCACCACGGTGCTCTGGAACTACTGCCCCAGTAGCCTGACAAGCCTGGTCTCCAAGGCCATGGAATCATCATGGAACTTATAAACAAAGTCACTGGTAATCTCCAAACTCTGGACCCCACCCAGTTCATGTTTGTAAAAGGCAGATCATGTCTCCAAAACCTGATAGACTTCTTTGAAGCAGTCACCAAAGCCATAGACAAGGGTAAGGTGGTTCACACAGCCTATCTAGATCTTGCCAAGGCTTTTGACACCATCCCCCACTCTGGAATTATAGATAAACTCACTAAACTAGGTATAAATCTCTATGTCACAAGATAGGTTGCCAACTGGCTCACTGACAGAACCCACACTGTGAAAGTAGCAGACTCCAAATCCAACTTCAGACCAGTGACAAGTGGAGTACCACAGGGTTTAGTCCTGGGTCCTCTCCTGTTTGGTATCTACTTCTCTGAAGTACAGGCTAACACAGAAAGTCTTTGGCTAATGAAGTTTGCAGATGACTGCAAACTAGGAGCAATAATCAAAACTCCTAACGATGTGGGCATCCTGCAAAAGGGCCTCACTAATGCAGATGCCTGGTGTCAAAGCTATGGCCTCAAGCTCAATGCCAAGAAGTGCATTGTCATCCCCTTTAGTAAAAACTCTGTACCCATGAACTACCACATAGGCGGTAATAAACTTAACACTGAAAGTGTGATAGGAGACCTTAGGACACAGGTGGACAGTAGTCTCTCCTTTGATAATCACTTCGCCACAGTAGTCAGGAAATCCTTCTACGTGGCACACCTCATCACAAAAGGTTTCTCATCTAGGAAAAAAGAGGACATTGTTCCCCTCTACTCATCACTCATTAGACCCATTATAGAGTACAACGCCCCTTTTGGTACATACCTCACAAGACATCTACAACAACTGGAAAGACCACAGAAATACCTCACAAAGAGGATTACCTGCCTCAAACATATGCCCTATGCAGATTGTCTCAAAAAACTCCAGCTTTACTACTTCACATATCGCCTACTCAGAGGCGATCTCTGCCTTACATACAAAGCTATGTCAAACCCAGAGCTGTTGGACATGCTCCACTTAAAGAAATCCCAATCCCTCCGAGCTACACGCTCTAGGGACTTAAACCTTGTCACCACAATAAACCGAACATGCTGGATGGATAGATTCCTGTCCCAGAGACTTCCCATACTCTGGAACAGACTACCTATCTATATGAAACAAAGCTCCTCATTAGTACTCATCAAGAAAAATCTTGATGATTGGATGGGAGATAGGAAATTCACCCCGGGGATCACTTCTGTGGCTCTGCTCGACAGTGGCACAGGAAAATAATTTTCTTGGGTGGCGAAAGCCAGGGTACCTTCTTGGCTAGGCTTATATAGGCCCTAGGGCCAATAGCCTCTCTATGAACCTATTAACCTATGAACATGTGGAGATAGTAGTACAGGTTTCACTGTAGGTTTACAGTGAGAGTGAATACTATAGATACATGTGGCGATTGTACAGGTTTCAATATAGGTTTACAGTGAGAGTGAATACTATAGTTACATGTGGAGATAGTAGTACAGGTTTCACTAGGTTTACATTGAGAGTGGATACTATAGTTACATGTAGCGATAGTAGTACAGGTTTCACTGTAGGTTTACAGTGAGACTGAATACTGTAGTTATAGGTGGCGATAGCACAGGTTTCACTGTAGATTTACAGTGAGACTGAATACTATAGTTACATGTGGAGATAGTAGTACAGGTTTCACTGTAGGTTTACAGTGAGATTGAATACTATAGTTACATGTGGCAATAGTAGTACAGGTTTCACTGTAGGTTTACAGTGAGAATGAATACTATAGTTACATGTGGAGATAGTACTACAGGTTTCACTGTAGGTTTACAGTGAGACTGAATACTATAGTTTCATGTGGCGACAGTAGTACAGGTTTCACTGTAGGTTTACAGTGAGACTGAATACTATAGTTACATGTGGCGATAGTAGTACAGGTTTCACTGTACCTTTACAGTGAGAATGAATACTATAGTTACATGTGGAGATAGTAGTACAGGTTTCACTGTAGGTTTACAGTGAGAGTGAATACTATAGTTACATGTGGCGATTGTACAGGTTTCACTGTAGGTTTACAGTGAGACTGAATACTATAGTTACATGTGGAGATAGTAGTACAGGTTTCACTGTAGGTTTACAGTGAGAATGAATACTATAGTTACATGTGGAGATAGTAGTACAGGTTTCACTGTAGGTTTACAGTGAGAATAAATACTATAGCTGCATGTGATGATAGTAGTATATATTTAACTAGTATGTCTTAAATAGCATAGATAATAATTAGTTGTTGGTTTTAATGAGAGAGTGTAGTAGAAGATAGAACACTGGAGAGCTAGATGTGCTTGGATATAATACAGTAGCCAGTTTGGGTTTCAAGTCCTAGGAAGTACATACAAGAGTGGATTATAGCTACTAAGGGAGTATTGAATATCATGTAGGGCTGCAGGGACAGAGACAAGACTTTGAAAGGTGTGTTTTGAGAAGTTTTTTAAATTGTGGGATGGAGCAATTGTTAGTAAGAGAGGTTGGGAGTTTATTCCATAACTTGGAAATGTAGTGTGAGAATAATGATTCACCGGCCGTACTGTTAGCTTTGGAGACCTGTAGGAGGGTTTTGTTGGAAGAGTGGAGACATCTAGAGGAGTTATAAGGTTGTATTAGGTTGTGAAGAGCAGGTGTTTTATCTGAGTGGCAGAGGATTTTATGAGCGAAGGTAAGTTGACTAAATTGCAGTAGATGTGGGAGTTCCAGCCTGTTTAGTTGTGTGAGTGCTGTGCAGTGATGAGATCTATATGAGGCACCAGTTGTGAATCTGGCTATCTTGTTGTAGCAAGATTCAAGTTGGGAAATGTCTGTTTTATGGAGGTGGGTTAGTACTGGAGAAGAGTATAAAAGAGTAGAAAGGAGATGAGTTTGGGCAATAGTGGATTTGGTATTCTTGGTAAGGAATTTATTATTCCTATATAGGAGAATGAGTTTCTTATGGACCTTATTAATGGTTTGGGCAGTACGTATATCGAATTTCAGATAGCTGTCTATTTCTATACCTACTCGTTTTGTGTGGGTAGAGGGGGTAATAATGGTGTTGTTTTTAGAAATTATCTGAAAGCGTGATGAGGGGGTATTTGCTGGTGTGGAGGGGGTTTTGCCTGGATGAAAGAGGAGAACTTTTGTTTTGTTTGGGTTAAGGATGAGGTGGGAGTTTGTGAGCCAATTTTCAGCCAATAGGAAGGAATCCTTGGTATATTTGTGTAGAGTTTGAAGAGGGGAGACTGAACATATGAGGGTGGAATCATCATCATATTGGACCATAGTGGCATGGGGTGTGGAAGTATGGAGTTGATTGGTAAAGACAGAGAAAAGTAGGGGCCCCAGGATGGAACCTTGGGGAACTCCTATGCCAACAGGAAGGAGGAGAGATAGTTGTTGCTGCCAAAGGGTGGCTTGTTGATGAGCTGTAATATAATTTTGGAACCAGGAGATGGAAAAGGTAGAGAGGTTTAGGGAGGAAAGGATGTTGATTAGTTTTGGGTGGTTAACCATACTGAAGGCTTTGGACAGGTCTAGGAATATAGCGGATACATATAGTCTGTTATTTCAATGGTGGTTAACTGTGTTAGTGAAGGACATCAGGGCTGTGGTGGTGTTGTGAGATTGGCAGAAGCCATGTTGTGTATCTGTAAGCAGTTTTACTCTTTGAATTTAATCTGTGAGCTGGGTGTGGATAACTCTTTCTAAAATTTTTGACGGGGGGGTAAGATAGCAATGGGGCAGTAATTAGTTAACTCAGTGGAGTTACCTCCTTTGTGTAGGGGTATCCTGTGGGAGATTTTCCAAGTAGTGGGGACCTGGCTCCCAGTGACATATATATTTATGAGAATGGATACAGGGTAGGCAACTCCTTCTGCTGCAGTTTGAAGGAATTCAGCATGGAGGTTGTCAGCTGCTAGGGAAGTTGGTCTGAGTTTTTTGAGTAATCTTTTGGTTGTGTGGACAGAGATTTGGTGTAATGAAAACAGGTTGTTGGAGGTAAGGGTATGTGTGGTGTTTTGGTTTGTGACAGGAGAAGGGTTATTTTGGTGAGCCTGAGAGTTTCAAGGGCTTGGATGGACTCAGTAAAGTAGGTATTAAACTGGGTTGGTACATTTTCTGTGTTATTGCGGATTGATGGAGTGGGGGATAGATGATTTACCAGGGTGTAGTATGGTATTGACTGCAGCCCAGAATTTTTGCAGATTCTTTTGGTGGTTTTTTTTTTAATATTTTGGTAGTAATTGGTTTTATCCCTTTTCACTAGTTTTTTGGCTTTGTTACGCAGTTCTAAGTAAGTTTGCTTTGTTACGTGGGATTTATTTTTGTGGAATTGTACCCATGCCTTGTCTTGTATCCTGAGAAGTGATCTACATTATTTACTAAGCCAGGGAGCATGGTTAGATTGAGTTCTAATGGTTCGTGGTGGAGCATGATGGTTGAGGATTTTTAAGAAGGTGGAGTTAAAAGAATTAACTGCTTAGTCTAGCGGTAGCTGTCTGAGAGTTTCCCAGTTGCAGCTTTTAAGGGAGGAAAGAAAGTTATTGGAGTTGAAATTCCTTTTGTCTCTGATTTGATGGAAGGTGGTCTGGTGAGTTTGATGGGTTTTATTACGGAAGAGAAAGGTTGGCTGTTGGTCACTTAGGTTGTCAGGGAGACAGCCTGAGTGGGACATTAGGGCTGGATTGCTTACTAAGGTCCAGTCCAATATGGATTGTCTTCCAGAGGCTTTATCTGTCCTAGTGGGAGATGTGATTAGTTGTGTAAACCCGTGTAGGTTAATATGTGATGTTAGGTTACTGGAGGAGCATGTTAACCAATCAATGTTAAAATCACCTGCAAGGACTGTCTCTTGGGGAAGGGAGTTAGATACCTATTATAGTATGTGTTCTAGTGTTGGAATATTGTTTCCTGGTGGGATGTATCCACCAAGGATATTTATACTTTTATTGGGGTTAATTTTAAGTCTAGTAAGTATTATTTCTGTGTTTTGAAATTCAGGGAGTTGTAGGTCTACTAGATCAAGTGATAGGTGATTTTTGAATAGGATTGGTACACCTCCTCCTTTCTTAGTTAGCTTGTCTTTACATAGTATGTTATAGCCTGGTGCTGTGATTTCATTACTGTTAATGCTAGGTTTTAGCCAAGTTTTCTGTTAATATAACAATGTCTGGGGAATAGTGGGAGAGGGTGGCAAGTTGGTTATGAACTTTGTTAGTGATACTCCTAGTGTTAATATTAAGAAAGATAAGGGATGATTTATGTCTTTTCTGAAGTAGATTTGGAGTAAAGCAGATGTAGCTGTGTGGGTTGTTGTTTTGGAGGATGGGGCCTGGATTGGGATGTATATCTCTGGAGTGGATTAGTTGAGCAGCTAGATGTAATAGACATTTAGAAAGTTTAATATGGGGTCTAGTAGATGGTAGGATGGAGGTAGTTTTAGCTAGTGCAGATGATAGTTTGAATTTATGGTAGACTATGTAGGTGGTATTAAAGAGACTGGAGGCTATGGAAGAGTATGATGTGTAATTGGGATTGGGAATAGATGAGGTCTGACAGGGAGGGGGTGTGAAAGGTTGTGGTAGGGTGTCAATGGAGGTGACAGAGTAAAGGGATGATAGTA
Source organism: Protopterus annectens (assembly GCF_019279795.1). Classification (NCBI taxonomy): domain Eukaryota; kingdom Metazoa; phylum Chordata; order Ceratodontiformes; family Protopteridae; genus Protopterus; species Protopterus annectens. The sequence continues at coordinate 1,319,528,633 of NC_056739.1, forward strand.
GTACGATGGTGGAGGTATGAAATGATAAAGATGTTTGTGAAGTGTTTCATGTGAGTGTGGAGACCATAATGTATGCACTGTGTGTGGATTTGTTTTGTGGGTGTGGCATGGAGTGAGTGTGACTGATGTGTGGGTAGGGTGATTGATGATGTAATGTGGGTGGATGCTCTGGGATGACATGTTAGTTAGGACTGGTTGTAAGGAGAAGTGAGTGGGGTAGTGGTCAGGTATAAAACTACAGGTAGTGGGGGCGGGTGTAAATGGGTGCAGGGTAGGGGAGCGGAGTGAGCCCATGGGGTAAATGGAGCGGGTAGAGCCGGGACGAGAGAACTGAGCCTCCAAGAAAGTCAATCAGTGACTTTAGCTAATGGGTAACACTACACTTAAAGGTAGGTGAAATGCTTGGAGTTAGCTTGATGCACAGAACTACGTGATAGTTTGGGGAAGGACAAAGTCTTGCAGGAGTAATCTGATAGCACTAGGTCTGGTTACTTAGACAGTGAAGGTAAAGGAGAGAGTGTGTATGCTGCCACCTAGTGGTGGGAAATTGTAGACGAGAATGTGGACCTAAGGAGCGGTGCAAAGGGTAGTAAAAAAACTTGGAGGAGGATTGGAAGTAGGGCCTAGTAAAGCTGCTAGAGTGCACGACACAGAATGTTTTTTACAGTTACTTATGCAAGGTAGGAAATTTACATACATACATATATATATATATATATATTGTTTAATGAAACTTTACTCCACATGAGACTTCTTGGGAAAACTGAAAGAAGTGAGCATGGCAAATTAAATGAGTCACTGTTGGAATTTGGCTAGGAAATTGATTTTAGAGAGTTGCTGTTAAGGAGGTAATATGATATATTTACTATGTGATGCAATCATATAGCTCAAATTATTTTCAAAACTCACTCCAAAGCCTTTAAAGCATTTTTGCATACAGGTAAAGTTGTGTGTCTCCCTGCAATCCTGCTACTTACTTCAGAGTTACTGGAATGTTCTAAGGTAGTATAACATTGCATTTCCCTCTCCTCCACTGTTGTATGACCTCTGAGTAGGTATATTTAGGTTTGACAGTGGGGTGGGCTGCAGGAAAAAATCTAATCCAAGTTTCATTGAAAATATTTATTGTGAAACATTTTTGGACTTTTTGCAGTTGGGGAAAGCGATGTTGATTTAATGACACGCTTCCATGTATTCCCCATATTTGCAGTTTCTGTCTCACTATTTTGGTGGGAGCCCAGGAAAAAGGAATAGTGGGCAGTGCGGTGTTTTAAGAATCAGTCCTGGTGCATGCCTGTACTCTTTGCTATGCTGATATCAGGCATAATATTGGGTATAATAAACATGATTATCCTTTTGTCAGATGATATCAGGGTAGTGTAGCCACTGGTGATGTTCAAGTCACTCTATTGAGGGACCTAGAAAGGCTACTGCTTCTATCAATAGGTGGGGCTGATGTTTAGTGCTGAGCAATGAAAGGTTTAGCACAATCTGGGGTTGGTGTACAGTTGTGGGAGGGCAGTGGCTCATCTTAGAACTGTGGAGTAATAAATGAAGTTAAATATGATCAGCACAGAAGGAACAAATCAGCAAGAACAAAGTATGGCCTATACAGAATTCAGCTACATGCAGCATGACTTTCAGGGACAAAAAGGTAGTCCTTCCACACTATGTTTATCTTGATAGACCTGAAACAGAATGCTTATGTAGTTATGCAGGATATTTAGGGAGCAAAATCATTAGAGATGATTAAAATGAAGATGCTAAGCATAATCAGAAAAACAGAAGGGAAGTCAGGAAGGGAGAAAGAACAGGCTGGGGCTGTAGACCTTGTTGGTAAAGAGGTGTTGCTGGAGGAATAAGTAAAGTTCACCAAACCATATGGGAGAACTGCAAAGGAATAAACCCTAAGGAAGGAGATAAAGTATAGGGGAGAGATAATTTTAAATGTGAGTGGTCAGAACTTATTTTATACATGAGAATATTTTACATTACATTGAAGATGGCGGCACAGTGGATTATCATTTTGAATGACTTGCACTGGGTGAACCAATAAGAGAATTAAAAGTTCATGAAAAAGATGGAGAACAGGAGAGAATTAGATATGGGGGCAGCTGTAGATTACTAGCTAATGATAAGACAAGCTCATGGTTACTCTAATGGTTCACTATGTTTCTTTTCTTCTCAAGACTCGATGACATGATCTTGTTTCACTGAAATAAAATGATTATTAAGGAGGAATTTTGTCAGCTCCTGCTTTAGACAGTATATTGTGTTTTTCTTAATAGACTCCAAAGGATGTTAACTGCAAGTTAAAGAGAAAATATAGATTGTTATAAAAGCAATGTTTTCCTTTCATTTTGGGGGTTATGCAGCCAATCGGTTTGTATATTTACAGATCTGCGTGTGTGAATGAAGGTCCTGCACTGTAGAAATTGACTTGATGTTGTATGACTTATGACTTATTCGAATACTCAGAGACTGAGAATGTGAAATAAAGCCCTTATATTAGGGCACAAGATGGCAAACAACATTTTGTTAGTTTTTGTACATGGTGACTGTTCTGATAATATAATTCATGATCAAAAGTGTTGTAGGTTTTTGCCTTGTCAATAGCTTTCTATTTTTCAGGACTCAATAAAAGGAGATTAATTGAATCATTAAGACTACATGAGTGTATGTATGTATATTTTTATGTATGCTTGTATGAAAATTTGTTTACGAATATGAGTATGTTTGTGTATATGTCGTTATATTTATGTGTATATGTATGTAAGATAATACAGCAGAATTCTTCCAAATAAAGCATTACAGTATAGATTAAATAAAACAAATCACTCTTGAACATAATTCAGTTTTTGTGCTAGTGCATATTAATATTATCTAGCTGGATTTAAAAATGTCTTGTTATTAGGTATCTTAAATTCAGTTGTTAAGGAAAATGGGAGAGATTTAGTCTGATAGCCAAAGATAAAAACAATTGCTCCTTCAGTGCTGGTTAGATGTCTTCATAGGTTCATAGGTTGGTACTAGGCTATCAGCCCTAGTATACAAGCCTAGTCATAACATTTCCCCAGCTATTTTACCCAGGAATTTTACTTCCCTGGTCCCCTGTCTAGCAGGGCAACTGACGTGATCCCTGGGGTGGATTTCCTATCTCCCATCCAGTCGTCAAGGTTTCATTTGAAGAGGGCCAAAGAGGCACTCTGCTTGACATGTATAGGCAGTCTATTCCAGAGAATAGTCTCTGGGACAAGAATCTATCCCTCCAGCATGTTTTGTTCATTGTGATGACCAGGTTTAGATCCCTGGAGAACGTGGGGCTGAGGGACTGGGATTTCTTTAAGTGTAGCATGTCCAACAGCTGTGGGTTTGACATGGCCTTGTATGTTAAGCAGAGATTGCCTCTGAGTAGACGATATGTGACAGAGTATAGCTGGAGGTTTTTTTAGACGATAAGCATAGGGCATCTGCTTTAGGCCTGTGATTCTTTTAGTGAGGTATTTCTGTGGCCTTTCCAACAGTTGCAGATGTCTTGTGAGGTACATACCAAATGGGGCATTGTACTCTATAATGGGTCTAATGATGGATGAGTACAGTGGGACAATGACCTCCTGTTTCCTGGATGAAAAGCCCTTAGTAATGAGTTGTTCCAAATAGAAGGATTTCCTGACTGTTGTGGTGATGTGGTTATTGAAGGTGAGACCCCTGTCCACCTGTGTCCCTAAGTCCCTTATCAAACATTCGGTGTTTAGTGTACTGCCACTTATGTGGAAATTCATGGGCACATGTTTTTTTTCCCAGAGGGGATAACAATACATTTCTTGGCATTGAGCATGAGCCCATGGCTGCATGGTATGGGCTGAAAAGGAAATTAATAGTACAGAATATGTTTTAACTATAAGCCGTATTATAAAGTCATTTTCCTGCTGACGTCTGTGGTATTAGCAACCTGAGCAGGCTAGACCAGACTTTAATGAAAGTTTGTATGTCATTGTTGTTGGTTCACAGGATTATAATGTAGTACTATGCAGTTGGTCTAAATTACCATATCACACCTAGCTATGCACCCTAGGGAGTATAGCCAGTAGACCCTCTTCTTGATATAGGCCACATGCTAATCAAAGGAGTCAATCTATATGAACCTGGCAATTCAACAAATCTTAACTTGAAAAAGGCCGAAGCATTACACTACCTAACATGTATGTGAAGTTTTTTTCTCCAGGCAGGAAATCCTTTGGGTAATGAATTTGATCCTTCAATTAGTTCCACCTATGTCGCAGTGTAAGTTGAAAATTTTGGGTTGAGTGCTTTTAACACTAGGAGTGTTTCTTTAGTGGAAAAGGTATAGAAACATAAGGTTCTTCATAGGTCGTAATGGAAGACAGAGATCACACAGAAGTGTGTAATGAGACATTCTGTCTGTGTAACTAAGTGAGCCAAGCTTTTTTGACTTTTTTATTTAGAAAATATTTGTTGGAGAGAAATATACCAAGTTGTGCATTATATTTATAGTATATATAAGGATTATCCTGATAAAGGACAAATGGGAGGGGTCTATGACATCTGTGAATCTAGAGGCTATACTTTTGATAATTAACTTTTAACAATGTAAAAAACATTTCTTACTATTACTGCTACTTAATGACCAAAGGATAGCTCATTTTTGATGAACGTACATAGAATTTAATGACAGTATTGATCTGGTTATGCAATAATCAGTGGGATAAACTTCTTTCCTAAATGCAACTATACCACTTCTTGCATTAAGTCTAAATACATCATCAAAACTTAAGTGCTGTCCGTCTCCTGCCCTTTTAGAGAATGTAAGAATAAACTTTAGGGGATTCCATCATGACACCTATTTTCCAGCCATCCACGAAGATGGTCAACCACAAACCTGGTACATCTGCCTTCAGATTAGAGAAGTAGATTGCAAAGAGAAAGACACCCATTTTGGAGCATTGATGGACACCACTAGTGACAAGTCTTCTAGATGAGAAGGTGACACCAACTTTCAGTCTGTGTATTTGATCCGAAAGCCCATTCACAATTCATCAACTGATGCATGGGTTAATATTTAAGATGTAAGCTTATCAAGAAAACCCTTCAATAGGATAAGTCACATCCTTAGGAAAAGAAAAAAAAAAACAAAACCAGATTGAGTAGGCAAAATTTACCCTTTGTAAAACTGAAGTAACTAAGGTCAAGAGTTTGTATATTACTAGTTTCTGTATTACCAAAATTGTTTAAAATGCACACTGTTTATAAATTTCGTACCAATGTTAATAGGACAATAATTTTCAAGGTCAGTTACAATGCCTCTGTTATGCAGAGATAACACAACTGCTTTTTTTTTTTTTTTTTTTTTTTGTAACTCTGGCACAAAGTTTGTGAAGAAGTGTGTAAAATGGGTTTCAGCTCTAATGTAGCATGTGTGAACAGCAAGGCAGCTTAGTATATTGCTTGGAACCACAGAGGTGTTATTTTTAGTTTTGTTAGAAGCTTCCAACATTTGTTCATTATCATAATGAAAGGAGTATAAGCTAAACATTCAAGGGAGAGAACTCAGGGGTGTGTGGTTGGGAAAAAATTGTGCTGAAGTTGTCATGTGGGACTTTAGCTATACATTTGGTATCAGAATTAGTGATGGCCTTCAGTTCCAGTTTGGAGCAGTTTGGGTATAGTCCATAATAATCCTCATATAGCTTAAAAGGCCTTGTGGTTATCCTTTGAGGAGAGCTAACTACATTCACTTTATATTCAGCTTTATTTACATAATGGTGCATTTGAGAACCTTGTAGACCTCTTATAAACAGCCTTTTAATTTTGGGTAGCAAATGTTTTATCAAAACCATTTTTCTCTTATTATAAAGTTTACTTAGGAGTTCCATGATATAATTTTTCCCTTGAATTTCCTACCATGCATATGACTAATAGGCCCAGAGTAATCAATTCATTGATTGAAATGGTTTCAAAAATGCTGGGTAGACGTGATGTCTTCAGAAATTGGGTCAGTAGAGTGAAAGGCACCTTTGAATTTCTTTAGGCCTTTATACAGAGATGCAAAGTTGGGTTTGGAATAGGTTCTATATGTAGCTGAATTAGTGGGCTGTTTGGTAATAATTCTGTCTGAAAAGACAGTCTGGTGGTTAGATATAATCAAGAAGTATATGGTGATAGATGGTGTGTAGGTGGCAGCAATTTGTATGTTAAGTATATTATTGTGGATAATTGAACAATTTAATCTTTGGACTTGGTATTATTGAAATCCGAGAAACAATGAACATTTTTTGTTGGTTGTGTAAGACTTCCAATTGATAGATGAATAATTGGAGTAATCTACAATTAGTGTTTTAGGATTAATAAAAATGGAATCCAACCTATCCAGGCACCTAAAACGGTCATTAGTTGAAAGTGTAGAGTTTTTTGGTTAGCAATGATGTCATAATTGACCTTATTAAATGTCATCATGATGCCAAGGAGCTGAAAATTGGAATTTTGAAGTGTTAGGCATAATTTTAATTAATATAAGAAAAGATAAAAGCAGGTACCACTTTAATGCTGATATATGGTATAAGTGATAGGCTTAATGTGCCAATATGGGTAAGATATTGTCAGGACAATGAAACCATGTTTTTGTAATTGCACATATATGAATGTACTCAAGTGTCAGGGAAACATCCAAATTAGACAGTGTATTATTTAGACTCCTTAACCTAGGCTATATTACAGTTTGTTACATTGGAATGTCTAATAGGTGAACTTTACCTAAAAAAAGCATGGTGGAAATGGAAAAAAATACTTAGCATTCAGAATTCTTCAGAAGAGAGAAGGCCATCCCTGGCAAAGCAGGCTGACCTGTTGATCACCACCTTCCATGCTGACATGCACACTGGATCACACTCTAGAATGACACCAGTTAGTAAGCCAGTTGTCAAAATCAATTGTTTTTCATTACAATTGTGGCATCATTCGTTGTGAAGTTAAAATACTGCTCAAGACAATTATCTTACCCATGTTGGACACATGCATGGGGAGCTCAACAAAATCTCTCAGCATCACCATCATGGTAGAGCATTTAAAATGAGTCACCCCATAATACCTCTCAATCTGTTTAGTACAAATAATCTGTACATAACCTAAAATAATTGGGGGGAGGACAAAGGCACAAAAATAAGGATGTATTTTAAATATTGCTCCTATAAGCTTAGAAAGTTGCAAGAATAACAGGATTTGTGTTAGCATGCATTTTTTGAAGGATATCAAGTCTGAAACTCATCTGATTGTCATTGTTAAGTAACATCAATCCTCAGTGATTTCCCAGAAAAACACACATTTTATCAAGAGCTGACCAAAAACATGAGGCAAAAATCTGGACATTCTGCAAAAACTCAGGATAGTTGAGAGGTGTGCCCCCATATGAGCAACGGCACCATACCCATACCGCCTTCGCAGGGACCTAAGCACAAAGCATGGAGCTAGAGAAACAACTGACTGCGACTCTGTCCTTGCGCACTATGGTGAGTAGATCAGCAGTTTGTCTGACTATAAAGTAACTCATTACTTATACATCACTATGTGCAGCTACATCTTCAGGAATCAATATAGATGTAGCCTTGGAGCCAGAATGATTCAGACCAGGTATGAGTGAAGGTTCATGTGTGGACATACTAAAGCAATCAGTATTATGTGGCCAATGACTTTTTAAAAGGGTATATGAGGCTTAGGTAGTTATTTCTTAACAACCTTATCATAAGTTTATATATTGTTAGGTGCTTGCTGTGTAATAGTAAGCTGCTAACTGTCATGTATTTAGTGAAAGGTCATCCTTCTAACTTATCAAATATTTGTACATGTCCTAACTTTTATGCGTGAAAGGCAAAAGCTGGTGATTACCAGTAGACATGAGGCAAGTTACTAGACTGCCTCAGGTGCCTAATGTAAGTTAGCTAGCAATAGAATAGGCCACAGCAAACTGTGAACCCTTGCCAATGAAAAGTAGAAAGGGAAAGAATTTCATTAAGTGCTCAAATTCCGAACTACCATAAGGAATGAGTAATAGCCCGTGAGTCTCACCTGTAATTAGAGTGAATAAGCTGACTACATAGATCAGCTACGGGTTCAGGAATCACTGAGCATCATGCTGCATACACACACACACACACACACACACACACACACACATACACACACACACACACACACACACACACACACACACACACACACACACACCCTACAACTCATTGCAATGTTGCAGTCAATTCAGCTGCTTCAAACCACATCAAATAAGGGCAGGCTGTAAATATAAAGAAAGTTATTGTTATAACTCTGCACTCCAAGGTGCTGAACCATGCAAACTATATCTTTGTGTATGAGACAAACACCTTTCTAAATAGCAGAGCTCCAGTCAGCAAAAAAAAAAAAAAACAGACATAGAGCAGACACGCAGTCCAATAAGAAAAAGAAGGAAAAGAGCGGCAGATAACCAATTAGTAATTCAGCTCAGTGATCAAAGTTAGTTCAGGCAGGCAGACGGGTGAACCATTGAGCACATTGAGAAGGAAATCTTGGCGTCCATGTTCACAACTCATAATAAAAAGCTATAATCAGTGGCCTGATTATAATTCTTTGCAGTGCCTGGAGCTTTATCTGCTCATGTACTAACAGTTACAGAAAGAAAAAAATAGAAAGAAAAATGTATTGCAAAGTGTTTACTGGCTTTCGAAGCTGATAAGGCACTCAGCAGTTTCAGACTGACCCTATTATACCTTTCAACTTCTTTATGTACAAATTCTGAGCAAAGTCAAAAATAATGAAGGGCAAAAGGATCAAAATTAGAAATATTTTTTTAAATACTGCTGCAAATTCCAGAGTTAATAGAGCAACAGATTGTTCATCAGCATGTATTTTCTGAACAATTAGAAGTATGAAACTCAAATGTCTGGCATTATTGACTGACCGACTGACTGTAATTCTCATTGATTTACCAGAAATTCAAACATTTTACAAACAATATAAGACAAACTCAGGGATGTCCTTTAAAATTAGACTCAGTTGAGCAGTGTCAGCAACAGGTAGAAATGAAGTGATCTTCAATAGAACTAACAGCTTTAAAGCTGTTAGACACTTTCTTCTGCCACATTTCTGTTTGTAATTCTGGTAGAGTAAAATTTTATTAGCTTTTAAAGCTGTTTTACCTCTGCGGCTGTTCTTTGCCAGCTGGCACTATCTCTTCTTAGTCACAAGCATGAAACCCTATCTTAACATCACATAGGAGTCCTTTGCTCATTCCCTCCAATAGAGCTGCTGATGTTTGTAGCACAGTGACTTCCAGTGTATGACTTTCAATGTATGGAGCTAAGCTTTTGACAGAATCAAATTATGTTCTTATATTTCAAGCAAATGTGTATATCTCTAGAACCATAGGGGTTACTAAAGAAGGGTAACTGGGAACTCTTTGGCAGAAACTATTTTTTTATAATGGTAGCATTCTTTAGGTTCTCTGTCTTAATCTGGATTTTATAAGTCACAGTTAACACAGTTACATTAAATATTTAAGAATTTGTAAACAACTTAAAATATATCAACAATTTCTCAAGTTGCACACATACTGTTAGCAGTAGACAGCTCTGTCTGTGCTACTTTGTTGTCTAGGTACTTAGAAAAACATGACATTTATGATAAAAAAATATATGAACAACAATGAATATCTTTTTTACCTGCACTAGTAATATGTAAGCTTTCAGTACAGTTGTATTTGGCATTGTGTAGGCTTTCAGATAAAATATTTTAATGCTTCTTATTCAGCATGGTTTTTGAAATTATTAATGAAAATATGAAGAAGTAATATTTGGCACCTGGAGGTATCAGTAGGATGTAACTGCAGAAACAACTGGAGGCATCACTTAGCTATAATAAGTTAACAAACTTTTGTTAAGCACCCCTAAATGCTGTTAAGATTGAGTTTCTTGTTAGGAAAGAATAAACAAGTTCATATTTTTCCTGGTTTTAGACCATAATTTCAGTACTGCATGCACTACAACATGATTAACTAAGTGCCTACAACTTTTCCTTTTTGTTTCCTTACCTTTTGGTATATATTCAGTGTCTGACCTGGTGAGATAATGTATGAAATTATTTAGTTCCATATTTTCTGTTCCACTTCCTCCATATGGAAGTTAAGAGTTAGTTCCTGTAAAGTATTCAGTCTTCTGTCTGGCTAACTGTATTTATTGTTGCAATAACACATTTAGCCTAGGTTTCAGCTGCCATAAAGTCTTCCTTTGCTTGATATGGTATAAAATATTAACAACTGCTCAGCTACTTAATCTGGTGTACTATAAAAACAGATACACAAGATATCTTTATTAAGGTATATTTATGACTATTAACATACTGTAGGCCGCGGTGGTGCAGTGGTTAGCATTGTAACCTCACTGCAAGAGATTCTCCCATTCAATTCTCATCTGGAGTGCCTTCTGTGTGGAGTCTGCATGTCCTCCCCATGGTTGAGTGACATCTAAAGACATGCAGGTAGGTGCATGCGTGAATGGGTGTGCCTTCTTTGAAGGTTGGGCATTGGGCTGGCAACTCGGCACTGTAAAAATCCACTGCCAATCATTAGCAGACCAGAGTTCCACTGTGGCAACCCCTAGCCGGGAAAAGCCGAAAGACAAACAACAACATGACTATTAACATACTCTTAAGATCATTTTTATCATGTTGAAAATTGTCAAGATAATTATGGTACTGCCAATAACAAATATGTTTTGATTAGAAAGGCTTGCAGACAAAATGAGTGAGAAATGGTTAAATGACAGTTTCACACTGAAAACAAAATTATAAGAGAAAAGATTACAGTAGTAAAGAACAAATAAAAAATAGTTTTATTTTCGCTATATTAGAGCAACATGAAAGTTTTATTGCTTCTCTCTTCTGAATGCATAATATACCATTTTGCTTGTATTTACAACTGAAGGGCAGCACTTTTATTTATTTAATGATCTCATATTACTTTACAGGTCTTACAGTTACTCATTTCCATTGAAAATGTCTGGCCTGTTTCATTAAGGTACCACTCTGAAACATGATTTACATCTTTATTTGTCTGTCTGTACCTAGTAAATGACACCAAGAAGACTCAAACGGTATAGCTAAACATAGCATTCATTGACCAGATCATCAGTAGCTGTAGTGATGATTTCATTAATAACCTTAACAGTTATAAAAAGATTCTGATATTATTTGTTGTCTCACTTCCTGTGTAGATAAAATAATGGTGATTGATTTGAGCTAAAACAGTGCCTAAAGAATGGTGATCTTATTTATATTGGCAGATTCCAAGACAAGCTCTTGTAGATTGATTCTTAAGTTGATGTTTTTTGTATTGTTCATTGTTTTTCTTGGGTATTGCATTTTTAAAAGCATTATCATTTTGAAGATTGCTGTTTCATTTATATCTATAGGTTGACCATTTTCTTGGAGTGGGGAGAGGGGCAGGACTGATTAAAATATAAACAGTAAAAGTGCAGAGATGTCTTCCCATATCAGTGACTACAGTTTTATCACCTTGTCCCTAAATGCTTGAAACCTTTTCCAGGTTTATTAGTACATAGGTATGTCTGTTACTGGACTATCCAGTAATGAATCAGTTTTAATACTTGCCATATTTACTAGTTTTACTCATATCTATGTGACGCCCCTCCTCTAGGCCAGTGATCAAGGGGTCTCAATCCTCACCATGGACACCAGTGAGGGACGTTCACTTGGACAAAAATAGATACATACAGTATTTTTCTGCTGCAGCTGTTTGCACTAAGCACAATTTCCCTTAAGAATACACAGGGAATACACCTCATCCAGGGGCTGGGTTTCCCTCTCTGTCTTCAGACCCCCAATAAGACTCCCCACTGACATAGCTGTATACTTGAATCCTCAGCCGACTGTTCCAAACCAAGTCCTCCACCACCCTCTCTGTGAAACCAGTACTCAGTGTCCCTGCTCCAAGTAGTTGATAAACACACTCTGAGATTTGATTTTCACACACACACATGCACACACATGCACACACACGCACACACACACACACACACACACACACACACACACACACACACACAGACACACACACACACACACACACACACACACACACACACACACACACACACACACACACACGCACACGCACCTGGGAAAGGCTGGCACAGATTTACTTGCTCTGCTACCTTTTGCCTAGACTATAAGTTAGTTACACTGCCACCAGCCAGCTGCTCTAAGGCTTTTAGAAGGGTACCCAATTATAGTGTCACTAAAGAAATTTAAGTACTCTCAAAGGTTAAAATATTCTCCAAAAGACCAGCCATCAAAGGTTTAAATATATTTAATAGTAATAATAAAATAATATGAAAATACTGAATATCTATTTACAATAAACACCAGCATTTCAATCACAGGAAATATTAAAAATAACACCCATGGGAAGATTCACACAAATACAGAAAAATAATAGTTAACTAATCTCACTATATTTTCCTGATTGACCTAAAGAATTACTGTTTCCTTCTTACTTAATAAAGCAAGGCAAGATGAAGTTGGTTTGTGGTGTTTTCATTTCTAAAACAGACTGCCCTGAGACTTCAGTATCATCTAGTATTAAAACATAATTTCAGTGATGGCTTACAGAATGACATCATACACATCTGGTCATCTCACTTCTGGTTCCTACACTACCTCCTTTATTAGAAACTGAACCAGAATACCAGAATCTAACACATATGTGTTATCACACACACACACACACACACACACACACACACACACACACACACACACATACACACACACACACACACACACACATTTTTGCTAAGATGTGTTATAACATCTGGAAGCTATTAAACCATTTGGAAACTTTTACCCTTCCTGGGCTGCAATTAGTTTACCCCTAAGGACAATACAGTAGGATTCCTAGTCCTGGTTTTAACAGACATTTTATGTCTGGCTGCAATCAAAACTGTAAGATACAATCTTTATGGCCTAAACCAGGTAATTTAATTTCAAACTATTTTCAAAGTTAGCTGGGCTAAGATTAACCTTGTCTGTACCAGTATCCTCTGTTACAATATATTCATTTCAACAGTTGCAATACAGTCTGACATACAGGTATATTTCTTATCTGTCCAGCAGAACCCATTGTTGTACATTTTAACACAAGTAGCTTTACAAATACATTTTCAACACAAGCTCGTGTACAAATCAGTTTGATATACAAACAACATATAATTCTTTACAAAACTCCAGATAGCTATGCTGGCATATGTTACACATTCACTGTCCTACTTCTTCTGGCATAGCTGGCACTACCTCACATTATCAGATCTACTTACACGCCAATGGACGCATACAGCCTTGTCTGGTTTTTGATAGAATTGAGATGTTTTCAATAAATGCACATGCCTTTCTAACTACTGATTAATACTTGTGTTAAAAGACATAAGTCAGGTTTCAGTTTGAATAAGAGGAATTACTTATAAGAATTATTACCATCACTAGATCACAGAAGTGCACTTTTTATAACAGTATATAATTTTAATGATGAGAGCAAATGCTTGGCTTTGTGAAACTCACTATGGGGTTATGTTTTAACTGCACACTTTCCCATTGAAACATGTTTCTCATATTCAATTGTCATGCTCATTCCTACTGATACAAGTCATCTAAAACCCACTGTGCTATTCAGGATAAAATATACACTTTGGATAATATAAAAATGGCTTGATACTTCTTTTGAAAATAACATTATTTCATGTCATATCACAGCTGCAGTCTTTCAGCAGCTAAACTTAGCAGAATAAGAACATTTCATAATAAATTATTCACCACACTTCTTGACTACTGGTATATTTCTATTGTTAAGAAGTTTTCCTAAAAAAAAAGATTGTGCCCCGGTCACAAACACACATTCCTGTTTATTTATTTCAGTTTTTTTTTTCCTGTGTGTCAGCATGGCCAAACTTAAGTCACTTTATGAAATGGGCATAATTTGCATGGCATTTTATGGGCTAAGGACACAATGGTTTGGTACATATGTGAAGCACAATGCACTACAGAGCTTCTCAGCATGTATAGAAATTAAGTACAACTTATTTTGCGTTTTACAAAGCTAGCATACCTACTTCACCTACTATGCAGATATGTTAGAGTTTACTCTTATTTATGAACTATAGTATTGCATTCCTTATGACTCTCTTTAAGGAGTGCATGAGAAATGCAAGTAATGAAACACTTATCTTATACGACTTTGTGATAATTATTCTATAAACTGTGTACAACCCAGATTCATGCACTAACAGAAATTATATCTCTTGATTGTCCAGATTTTCTCCTCATATTTTTGGTCTCTTTATAAAGTTTGGAGTTTTCTGGCAAATGACTGAGGATTTAAGTCATACATTCAAGTTTCAGACTTCATGTCCTTCAGAAAAATGTATGCCAACACAAAACCTGTTATTCTATCAATTTTGTAAATGTATAAGAGTAGTATTTAAAATCTGTCCTTATTTTTGGTCCTTTGACCACCCCCTCATTATTTTGGGCTTGTCTAAATTTCTTACACTTTAAGACTGAGAAGTATGCCAGTAATACCTGCGTGGACTTGTTTTTTCCACGTGTTAAAACCCTTTGGCACCATAATGTGCAAAATTAGATCAAACACATCTGGAATGAGAATCAGCAAGTGGTACATGTGACTTCCTGCTTACTGCATAATATATGCTTAATTTTTAGCTCAGCAATTAAAAATAAAATGAAAATTGAGCATATGAAATGCATATTATCCTTCTGATTAATATACACCACATAAATGTAAAATGCAAAGTCTGGCTTGTTGTTCTCTAGCTTATTTCCCCATTTGGCTACTGAACATTCAAACATGTTGTATGCGGCTGTTAAAGTAAATCACCTTTACCTGCCCCACCAATTAAATGCAGTTTTAGAGTCTGCGATAAAACATTGCAGTAGGTATCCTCAGCTTATTGGCTGAACATCATTAAGGGGGACTGAGCAGAATTTTTAATTATTTGTTCTGTGAAGGCATTTCACAACTTAAAAGTTAGTGGGAGTGATTGAAAATGGATGTGGGAGTAATGCACACTGTTTCATAAACAGAGTAGTGCCCAAAATAGATATGAAAGATGAAAACTTGTTCAGATACATTTCTGGAGTGTATACAAGCATGTACATGGCTGCTCTTTCATAGTCTTTGAGGCAAAGTGACTACACCAGAAAAGTATGATGCTTACTCCAGAAGACGATATTAAAGACTTTGAAGCAGGCAGGCAAACCATCTCCATAGTAATTAATAAGTAACAGCTGCCTCTAGAGCAGTAGCAGGACTACGAGGTAGACTTTCTATCATCTAGGACCAAACAAGATCACCTGGACTCTGCTCAATTCTTTTGGAAAGAAAAGAAATGAATTGAATAGAGACAGAAGGAGGCTGTCTCATGCTGTGAGTTCTAAAAGGAAAACAAGTCCCTACCATGTGTAACAAATCTGAGGTGAAAACAGTTTCTTTTGACATGAGTACTGCAAACACACTAAAAAGCTTCACCCAACTGTTTTAGTACAGAGCTAGGCATACGTAGAGAGAGAAAGAAGGCTAACAGACCAAATATCCTTGTGTTATAACTGCTGAATAAAGCAATGTTTAACAACTGTTTTATCCTTGGGAATAAATACTTATGACAAGTTTTATTTCCATGTGACTGTTAATTTCAAACAGAATTTTGACATTGGCTGAATGAAGTTGATTTTAGGTAGCTTTGAAAACAGAAAATAAAACTTTGTGTTCTAGTCAAGGTCCAAGCCTCTTGCTTAAATATTGACGTGTTGATCAAACTACACATGAAATTTTATATCTGTGTGACACCAGTGGGTGAAACTGGTTTGCAGAGTTTGGACCACCACTTTGTATTGTACAGTTTGTTACTGCCAGACCATTATTTTGTATTATTGCAGAGTTTGACCAGACCAGACTGCTAGGTGTGCTGAGTTTGTTACAGCCTGCTAAACTATAGAGTTTGTTACAGCCAGAGTATTATTGTGGAATATTGCAGAGTTTGTTACAGCCAGATTATCAGGCCTGCAGCATTCTGTTAAAGCCTGCTGAGTTTGTTATGGGATAAAAGCTACTACTTGGGATTATCTGAGCCTCGCTCATTCTTTAATTGCTGTGGATACAGTCTTGTGGGGTCTGTTTATTTTATGAAAACGGAGAATATTGTGAGTGCTGGATCTATCTGTTTGTGACTTTTATATTTATTTTTGTGCACCTGTTTGGTCTTGGACCTATTGGTGTTGTTGGCATATATGTATGTGGTGTGTGTGTGTGTGTGTGTGTGTGTGTGTGTGTGTGTGTGTGTGTGTGTGTGTGTGTGTGTGTGTGTGTGTGTATACATATACAGTACATACAAATATATAAATATATGCACATACACACACATACAGTTCCCAGGGAAGGCTGGCAGAACTACATTTCATAAAGCTTTCTTCGCGGTATGCTAGTTTTGCCACTACTCTGAAGAAAAGCAAATAATTGCAGTCACCAGTTGCTGTAAAATCAAGATAAATATGAAATGCATCCATCAATGTCTCTTTCACTGGTAGTAGGCCTAAGCAGTCTCATGGAAGATATATGTAATACACCAATTAATTTCTCTATCATTTTTAGTAAGCTTAAGCAGTTTCATGAAACATGTGTAACACACAGCTTAGTAACCAACAGTGTAAATAATGATTATCCTTTTCTCAAATAACAGTTTCTAAATATACTTATAATAAACAAATACCATCCAATAGAACTTAAAGTAAAGAAAAAAGAACTTTTCTTAAATAATAATGAAAATAGTACACATAGAGAGTAAACTATATGTAGGTTGGCACATACAAGGAAAACAAACATAAGATAATACAAATAGGATAAATACAGCTAAAAACTAAACTATAGATATCCTAGTCCCCTGGATAGCTTACTACAGAAATACTGGCCTTACATATATAGCTATTACTCACAGATGGCTCCAGATAAACAAGACATCAGCATCTACTTCTTTTCTTATCAACACCACTTTGTCTTTTCTCCAGCCCCCAGAATTAAAGTCCAGTATTATAGCATGTTCTGTTACACTGTTTTGCATCAGTAAGAATCTGTTCCATATTTTAGAAAGTTTAGATTAAGAGCTGATAGAAACCCAGGATTTAATGATGCTGTTAACATCAAATGTTTTTTTTTTTTAAGAAACAGGAGCGTATATGCTAAGAAATTGTAGTAGGGTACTTTAAATGTTTTATTGTTGTCCAAACAAGTGTTAATTGAATGCAATTTAAGTGTATTTAAAGAAGTGTTTTTTATCTGAGTTTGTATTCTGATGAAGTCTTTCTGATGAAAGCAGTTATTAAACACAGTGGACGCTAATATTGTGTTTTTTTCACACTGTGTGGATTTTTTGCTGCTTTCTGCCATTCGAGGTTTTTAGTTTTAAAGTTTGGCTTCTGTTGCATCTAGGAAGCCTCAGTTTCATTCTACCGCAAACAATACTCTAGTCAGCTTAATCTCAAGTATAACATTTAATTCTGTATTTATTCAGTTAAAGAATAAATAACTTCAAAAGGATCCAAAGATTCTGGACAAAGACATTTTAGTTGTTCTGGGCTACAAAGACTGCAGCTATTCTTTGTCTGCTATTGACTATCAGGAGGCAAGGCATTTTACAATTATAGAATAGTCAATAGCGTTGCCTCAACTGTTTTGAGAATGTACCAGTGTATGAGTTAAGCAGTAAAAACTAACGCGTTCTAACACACTCCATAATGCTACATCTTCTAAACATGATGCAGTTCCTACCAATATTACAGAAGAAAGGGTAAATGCCATTCCAGCCCTTAGGCATT
Organism: Protopterus annectens; assembly: GCF_019279795.1. Taxonomy (NCBI): domain Eukaryota; kingdom Metazoa; phylum Chordata; order Ceratodontiformes; family Protopteridae; genus Protopterus; species Protopterus annectens. Next base: position 1,319,546,591 of record NC_056739.1, read on the forward strand.
CTTCTCACCTGTCACCACTATGTCGTTATACAATACTGAAGAAGATGTTCATGTGAATTACTACCAGTCAGAGGAGAATAGTATTGTTCTGATGGTGGAAACACACTTTTTGGGGAGAGTGGTAAATGAAAGAGAAGTCAGAATCAACAGACAGGATGGCACTGAGCAAAAGGAATTTCAGTTTCATTGAACAGTGTTTCTCTTTGCCACAGCTACCTCTGTTAAGTAAGGGGTTCAACTTTATTTACACAAGGAGAGGGGACATTGCAGGTACTTTGCTGAATTTGAAATTATATACTAATAAACTGAATCTTAAATTTTTACTGAGTCAATGTAAGGATGTGTTAACTGTATCCCCAATTAACAATATGACAATATAAAATAACACTTTCATTCTTCCACTTAACAATATAAAAAAGCACTTTCATTCTTCCACTCACATCCCTTCTGCACACCTTTGAAACAGTGGTCTCTAATAAAAACAAAATATTATTGGCAAAGCACCATAAACAATACACCAATAGGGCCTATGAATGTAAACAATTGATGTTCATGCTTGAGCTATGATTCATGAAGAAATCCAGGTACACTAGATTTTGAAAGTAAAGAAATATCAAGATACCATTTGTGTACAGTACTGTCACCAATAGAGTTTTTTTGAGAAACACCAATTTGATCTATATGGATATTGACCTAAGACAATTAGATTTGTTAAATAAGAGAGTTGCTTTTATTGAGTTGCACAGTTTTTTGTTAGATAAGTACCCCAGTGTTATGTTTTGTTTTTTTTTTGTTTGTTTGGAACTCCTGGCGAGCCCCTTTTAGATCTATAAAGCCTTTTGACATATATTGGCTGCAAAGATCTCTAGAATGTAGCCACTAGCTGTGTTCCTTGAGAGTAAATTAAATTTAATTCTTTAGCCAACAACATCTTTTTTGGGTGAGTCTTGGGACTTTTTGAGAAAATGTGTCATTTTTGTATGTCATGATCTTTGTATTCTTTGTTTATTGACTTTACAAGAAATCTATATTGAGTTTGTACACTCATTTTAAGTAACACTTGCAAAGATTATGGAAAAATGTATTCAGAGACAACTCATGCACCACCTAATCCAAAATCGCCTTATGGCAGACACTCAGCATGGTTTCCGTCCTCATCACAGCACTACTTCAGCCCTCCTAGCCTTTACTAACACCATAAACCATAATCGCAGCAATAATTATATATCCTCAGCACTCTTTTTGGATCTTTCCAAAGCATTCGATATGGTTGATCACCAACTTTTAATCCACACCCTGCAAACATTCTGTCTAGATACTGGAGCCCTCCAATGGTTTCAATCCTACCTGAATGGTCGACAGCAGGCTGTCCTCTGGCAGAACAAACTCTCTAACCTTCTACCTAACACCCTCGGAGTACCACAAGGCTCTATACTAGTGCCCTTGCTGTTCTCCATCTTCATTAACGACCTTTATACTATCATCCCAAAAGTCAGCTGTATCCAATATGCTGATGACTCTACTCTGATTTGCTCAGCCACATCTCCAGTAGAGTTATGGTCAGCTACCCAGACCACCTTTAATACAATAGAAAACTGGCTTTCTGAACATCGTCTGATCCTAAATCCCAAAAAAACTAAAATCCTGTTATTTTCACCAACACATAGGTCTACCGCTTTCACCTTTACCATAAAATCAAATGATGGCACAATAATCTCCCCTGACCCATCTACAAAACTATTAGGTGTCATCATAGACAATAATCTCAAATTTGACCTACATGTTAACCAAATTATCAAAACCGTCAATAAAAAACTAGGGTCACTTTACAGAATAAAAGCCTTCTTAACCCCTCCAGCTAAAATTGCCATAGCTCACTCTCACCTTCTTTCAACCCTTCTGTATGCATCCCCTCTACTCTCAAATTTGAACAAGACTGTCCTTAACAAACTCTCAATTTGCTACAACCACATTGCCAGGTTTGCCACTGGGCTGCCTTTTAGGACACATCATTGCATCAATCTAAATCAGCTTGGTTGGCTTGAACTACCCAGCCTAATCCAGTATAACCAACTGATTATGGCCTATAGAATCCTCTATAATCCGGACAATACTCCTGCACTTAAAAATATTATCACCCCCTATAGCAATCCTAGACCACTTCGATCCTCTAACAAACTACTAATTCAGACTAGCAAAATTAATAACACAGCCGGTGATTCTCTCTTTGCAAACTCTGTAAGTAGATCCTGGAACTCTCTTCCAGCTGATATTACCTTACTTTCCACCTTAGGTCAATTTAAAACTAGACTCAAACAACATTTGTCACTTAACTGGCTATGTCAATGTATCAAGCCTGGCTAACTCTCTCTAGAATGTGTAAAAATCTGTTAACCAGTTTACTGTGTAATTTAATTTAATTTAATCCTGACTTGTGCTCAGGATTAACTGTAACCTATGGAACTTGTTTAACTTGCTTACTTATGTAATCTCTGTAAATAGTCTGTTTGTAATATGTAATGCTGGTATTATGTAATGCTGTATCTGCTTACCCTTGGAGCTTTTCTCCCCGGGCCTCCGCTGAAAATGGACATGCATCCAGTCGGACTATCCCGGTCAACAAATGTAAAATAAATAAAATAAAATAAACACCACAAATATGCTAATTACCACTTCAAACTTGCTAGCTAGATCTATTGAAATAGTCTGTGATTCCTTAGAGATTGTATTACTTAATTTATCTTTTCTTTTATAATATATATTTTCATCAATATACATGTGTTGCAATGGGTGCCATCATGGTTCTTCATATGCAAATCTAGATCTGACAGAGTAGGATCATATGTTTCTTTATCAGTACCACCTTTTCAAGTATGTGAGGTCATATGTCAAATTCATGAATAACATTGAGGTAGTCAGTAAGAAAATAAGTTATTTGTATTTTGAAGGCAAATGAGCTTATGGTGGGTGGGGTTTAATCATTTGATGTATACTTTGGTTTGGGGTCTATATTATGTGATTGAATGGTCAAATATTCAAACATGTAATAGCCGTCCTGTAATAATCGAACTGCCACAATGTCGAACGGTTCAATGCAGATCTCCTTACAGTACTGAAATGGAAGTTTTCCACTGTCTGCACTGTAGTGCAATCTTGGAGTTGGTATATTTAAGTAGAAGGGGGTGTGGGGGGTGCAGGGGGGCTTGCCCCCTGTGTAGAGCATTTCAATGGTTTGTTTGGGTGGGTTTTTCTTTTTTCTTTTCCGTTTGACATTGTGGTGGTTTGATTATTACGGGTCGACTATTACGTGTTCGAATATTTGACCATTCGATCACGTAATATAGACACTTTGGTTTGCACTAGTCAGGTGATGACATTTGGTCTTCTATTTATAGGATGTCTACTGCTATTAATAACAGTTTCATATTATGAAAGTGGACATCCCATATATAATAAAAACATTGTGATTAATGGTCAGTTGATTTGTTTGTTCAGGCAAACAGATGATATTGAAATGTTTGGTAGACTCTTTATTGAGGATAGGGAGTATGATAGGACTGTAGTACCTCAGCTGTGTAACCAAGATTGGATTGAGAGCCCATATTCTCAGTAATACTATGTCATATGCTTGATTTACTAATGGAACTGTTGATAGGGGATTATAAGCATACCAGTGAAAACTATAAGAGGATTTTATAAAGTAATGAATTAGTGGACACATTGGGCAGTTCCCCTAATTTTGTATAAAAAAAATTCCAAATGTAAGTAATTTCATCTATAAGGAACAATCAGTTTATTTAGGCCACTTGAAGAGATCCAAGGGTAACAAAGCTGTGTTCAGCTTCAATTCTACAATGGTAGTATACTTTGCTTGGTGTATTAGCTGCAAAGCCTATTATGTGATCTGCAGTCACATTTTAGCTATTAAGAACTAATTCACAAATCCAGTGCCTTTTCCAGCTACAGAGTTTGTAACAAATTCAAAATGTTTATGATTTAGGTTACATGACTTTGTCTCATATGATTCATCAGAGGGTAAGATATAAAGAGAGTTAAGTTAGAGATCACATTTATATTCATATGGAATTCAAGGGATTAGTGACAGTGCTTGCATTTTGTTTTTTTTTTAATTGTGGCCTTTAAAAGAAGTGATTCTTTTTTAAATGAATGCTATTTTTATTTGATTACATTCCCTGATATATTTTGTTTGTTTGCCCATAATGTGATTTAATGTGTTTTATATTTTGCAGACTTACATTTCATGCTCTGTTACTGTAGAGAAGTTTAATTTTATTTGATGAGACAAAAGTTGTCAGTTATGAATAATAAAATGTAGTGCACTGTGAATGCTATGCACAGTCTGAATCTGATTTTTCATTGTTACATTGCTTTCATCTGAAATTCCTTGCTATTATACCTTACATCATCTAAATCTCTTCAAAATTTAAAAGTATTTGGATAATTTTACTGACAGTCTAAAAGCTTGAACAAAATAGCAGGATGCAAGCATCTTCATAGTTCCCATAAAAAGAGCTTGTAACTGTCTTCCATTGTAACACTGTAATTTTAAATAAACATATTGTGTGCTGCTAAAAGGTACACATTTCTCCATATCTTTATATGTTTTGATAGTCATGTAACTTTATGTGTAAACGTGTCTGTGTGTATGCAATATGTGTGTGTGTGTGTGTGTGTGTGTGTGTATATATATATATATATATATATATATATATATATATATATATATACACACACACAAAATACACAAGTGGGCTAAATGCATATGGCTGATTTTTCAGCAGATTGTGAGGTGAATTATAAATTTTATAACTACTGATATTCAGGAATGAATTTGGCAATTCTATAGTGATTGATTTTGCTGTTCTAACATGTAGTATAAGTTAACTAAGCATAGGCTGTATTAATGAGGGTATCTCTAAATGACCTACAGAATATGGCTGCCATCCTATTGTATATGGAGCAGATGCTTTTAAAATATAGTGGCCTTGTGCAGGTGAATACTCTTGGGATAAAAAGCTTCCCTGAATGTATTTATCTCTTTATTGTTGGAGGCATTTTCTGCAAATAAATGTTTAGTTTGAAAAGATCAGTCTTGCATGGACAGTTTATTACTAGAATAAGGCTAATTGTTGAAGCACTATTTTTCCAGCTGACCTACAGCACATTATTGAAAATTACGTAAATATTTTGTTTTAAAGAAAGAACACAATTCAAATGAGCACTGCTGGAAATTTGCCCCTTATCCCCCTTTATAATATCTAATCTTCCATCTATTTAATTAATTCCAGATCCCTATATTTCAGCATATATAATTTATATTTGGTTTTGTGTTTTTAATGTGCACAAATGAGCTTTCTTGGTTTACAATTATTGAAAGTTTGCATTTCTTTGAAATGGCATATTTGAATATCTTGGCTTCAGAAAATTGTGCCTATTGGGATATTAGTTCTAACAGCTGGTCTTTGAGTAGTTATTCTACATCTGTGTCACAGAACTTAGAAAAACATTAGCATCATCAAATACTGATTTTGAAAGTATTATCTAATTTACATGGCATTTATGTTTATTATATTACACATAGTCTACTCTAGTTTTTGCTTCCATTACCCAATTGATTGGTAAGTTATATTAAATTATAGATATACATATGAAAATGTATACTTATTGCACATAGCACTCCTCAGTTTTCTATTTGGTGCGGTCTCTCTATTTCTATGTATTCAGATTCTGAGGTCAGACTAAGTCAGAGGAAATGGTAAAAACTTATTTCTTAGGTGATGTGAGCTTGGAGGTAAAGTTTATACTCATCAGATTTATGGAGGTATATCCCCCAAAGGAGGAAGTCCAAGGGCTCTCACAGAAGTACATTGAAACTGTATTTTACTTTTTCTGTTTGTCATCAGGCAAAGGAGATTGAAAGATAGGTTATTTTGATGGGCTTTGGCAAGCTAATCCTTTTTCACATCAAACTGACACAGTTTAGAGGCTGCAAGTGTCCCACTGCTATAATGTAGAACTTAAAAAGAGGACAATGATAGAAAGATAATCCCCCCTTATATCTGTCAGTTCTTTTCTCCCCAAATAGCCCATTTGTTCCTTCATTGAAGACAATAGCAAGGGACAGAGACATCATGCAATTTCTGGGGAAGGATTTTTTATTTATACAAAGTAATGTGAATTTGGACTTGAAATAATACCCTGTGTGTCTTGCCAGGATTTCATTGGTACAACCACTTAACATGCCCATTCCTCCTAATAGTGCTGTAATGTACAGGTTAGTAACCTTGCTCTCTAGCCTCTTCTACAAAGTGCTACAACTGTGACGTAATTTCCCACAGAGGAAGAAGGCTAACATCTGCCACTGAGTCCATTCTACAGCCTTGACTGTTGCAAGAATCTTTCAGAGTCCATGTGTACAGGGTGCAAGTCAGGGCTATGTTTCTCTGTACTGCCAATCATGCCATATTATAATCTGATTTATTTGGTATTAAGTATTTATCCTAACTGGTAAGAAATTGAAAGCATTGAAAAATAGCTTGATGTATGCTTTTCTTGAGTCATTTTTGTTTGATACTGCAATTGCTGTTACTTGACAATGCATATATTATATTAAAATATACATACATTTATGAACTTACTTGAGCAGCTGTCTGCCTTTAAGTATTTTCTTCAGTCTGTACCTCACTTTTGTAGAGCTGGAATACTTTTCTTGAATTGTATAAATAAATAGATTGACTCAGATCTACAGAATGTAATAATTTAAACATTCTGGGAATAATCTGCAGTAAAGCTGTTATCATATTATGTGGTTTAGTCAACTAAATGGGCAGTTATATTATGAGGAGATTAATTAAGTTGGATGATTTCAACCAGCAAACAATAAACAGTAGTGATTCAAATTATGCACAATGTGTAATTATTATAATGTATTTATGTGAGCAGAGAAATCATGACAGGGAACAGTGTTTAATTGTTTTCTGCTTTATATGTTTTACTGTGAAAAAGCAACTACCATGTTTGTGATGATCATCTCAGCTCACCTATGGTTGCCTAGGTAACTGAGTAGGTAAAATTATATTAGCTGGTTATAGTAGAACTACGTGTGCATTTTAATTGAAGATATATACTGAAAAATAATGTGGAAAAATAGAATGTATGTGATGTAGTCAAATGCTAGCAAATAAGTCATTACTCTTTGCTGCAGCAGATTGTAACTGAAAACAGCTTCATTATTTCCATGTCTATTTACTCTTTCTTTTATTAAGTAATTCCTTCCACTGTCACCAGAGATACCATGAGTAGTGGGTCTGTACCTGTTCAGAGAAATATTTAAGTGGAGTGGAGAGATGTGCACATTGTTATTTGCAACTCACACCTACGGTTTTGAATACCATGCAGCTGTGACACTGAAATATCCACGATGTAAGTAGTAAATAAAAGTAGTACACAGTGTAAATATCGCTGTACACACAAAGAAATTGTGATGACAAGTGGATTATAACCCCAGAAGGCACAATATTATTTTTTCTTGTTTCCCGACTGTCTTACTGCATCTAAGAAATGGACATCTCTGTTTCTTAAAGTTTAAAGTAATAGTCAGTGTGTAAGAATGTTAATCAGCTACTGTTCATTTATTAGAACATATATCTTTCAGTGATCATTTATGCTTTTCAGGCACTAAAATCCAGTTCCAGTTCTGTCTGAATTATTTTGCATTTATGACATATAGCGAAGCATATTCTTTAAATTGTATGCCTGACCCAAAAGTCCCCCCCCCCCTTTGTTGGCAGTGTTAAATGGTAGGATCAAGTAACAATAGGGTAGGAAATGTCTTCTCTCCATTGTTAAGCAATCATTGAAGTTTGCTTGTTTGGTGTTCTACAATGTGTGATTGATAGAATTGACATTGATAACTCCATCAACTGCTGAAGTGTCATGCTGTAAACGTTAGACCATACCTCTTAACTGTCCCTGATTTTGATTTTAATTTTAGCTCTGTCACTCTTAGTCCTTTCTAAAATTGGTAACATTTGGAGAAAAGGTGGTGAACTACAATTAATAAAAAAATGACAATAACTAGTGTTATAGACTTCTTTTACTTCAGAAGATGTATATTAATTTCACATATTTTATTTTGTCAATGCCTCACGTTAATAGTGCTGATATGTTAAAAATGTCCCTGATTATTTCTGGATTTGTCCCTGATTCTGTTGAGAATTGTCCTTGATTCAGTGAGACCTGTGTGTTAGACAAATGTGGCTATGTTAATGCAGAGCATCTGCCTTTTGTATCATTCTACTCCTTCGGTGTTAATGTTTTGGGGTAAAAAATCACTACTTGGTGAGACGTTTGTAGCCTTCTGCTCTCCCTTTCCCACTTGAGTCCATGGGGATTTACATCTGATTTACTAATCACTGACATTCACAGAAGCTTTGTTTCCTTCCCGCTCTCAGCAGTTAACATATTCAGTGTTTGGGGATTAACAACTCTTTTACCATACTTTGTCAGGGCACAATTGAGGATTAAATGACAAGTAATGTTTACACTGACTGAAAGACAGAATGAGTCAGGATGAAGCCCTGCTCTTAACTGTTTCTTAGAAATTTCAAAAAAACTAACTTGAGAAATGTTTTGTTAATGATAGTGAATGGAATTATTACATTATGATTTAACACCTCAGTGCACTGTTCCTCACAAGAGTTCAACCATCAGTTGGCCTTTATTCAGCTATACTTTGCACTTAAAACTTCTGAATTTACCTAAGTCTCCGGCTCTGTTCCGTAATCTTGTGTGATGCTCAAATAGAACTTAAATCTTCACTGTGAAAGCTGATCTAAATACTTAAAACGAAGAATAGTTACACTGATGTAGGTTTTTTTGTATTCCTTCATAAGGTTTGTAATAATCTTTACTTACCCCAAGATACATATATGAAAAATGTGTTTTTGCAGTTTCTCAAAACTACCATTGTGTTAGCCAAGAAACAAGAGTGGAAATGTGTATTTCTATTTTCTCCTCCAGAAACTTAATAGATAAAGAGGTAAAGTGAATAATAATTGCTTTAGACTGTGATGGAAACTTGATTTAATTTCTCTAAATTTGTAGGTATTTTCTAATGGTTCTTATTTAAGAGTGTAGATTTGAGTGTTAGAGTGGTGATAACCGATTTTAACCAATTCTTTACTGAGACAATTCAAGCCCTAGCTAGCCAACTACCTCCTAGCTCCCCTCCCCTGGTCCTGAAAGTAGCACCCCTAGAAACCTACTCGCATTCAGCTTCCAACCAGTCGCCACTTCACTTATCCGTACCTTGATCAAAAAACTAAAACCCACTAAACTTTCTGCTGATCAACTCCCTGCCGAGTACCTACAAAAATCAGCTGATGCTATTGCTTGCCCCATCTCAATACTAATCAATCGAACCATAGTAGAAGCTAAAATTCCCACCATCTGGAAAATATCCTATGTAATCCCACTTCACAAAGGAGGCAGCTCTACTGAATTCTCCAATTATAGGCCAATAGCTGTACTCTCTCCACTTGTAAAGATTATGAAAAAATGTATTCATAGACAACTCATGCACCACCTAATCCAGAAACCTTATGGCAGACACTCAGCATGGCTTCCGTCCTCATCACAGCACTACTTCAGCCCTCCTAGCCTTTACCAACACCATAAACCATAATCGCAACAATAATTATATATCCTCAGCCCTCTTCTTGGATCTTTCCAAGGCATTCGATATGGTTGATCACCAACTTTTAATCCACAACCTGCAAACATTCTGTCTAGATACTAGAGCCCTTCAATGGTTTCAATCCTACCTGAATGGTCGACAGCAGGCTGTCCTCTGGCAGAACAAACTCTCTAACCTTCTACCAAACACCCTTGGATTACCATAAGGCTCTATACTAGGGCCCTTGCTGTTCTCCATCTTCATTAACGATATTTATACTGTCATCCCAAAAGTCAGCTATATCCAATATGCTGATGACTCTACTCTGATATGCTCAGCCACATCTCCAGTAGAGTTATGGTCAGCTACCCAGACCACCTTTAATACAATAGAAACCTTGCTTTCTGAACATCGTCTGATCCTAAATCCCAAAAAAACTAAAATGCTGTTATTTTCACCAGCACATAGGTCTACCACTTTCACCTTTACCATAAATTCAAATGATGGCACAATAATCTCCCCTGACCCCTCTACAAAACTATTAGGTGTCAACATAGACAATAATCTAAAATTTGACTTACATGTTAACCAAACTATCAAAACCATCAATAAAAAACTAGGGTCACTTTACAGAATAAAAGCCTTCCTAACCCCTCCAGCTAAAATTGCCATAGCTCGCTCTCACCTTCTTTCAACCCTTCTGTATGCATCCCCTCTACTCTCGAATTTAAACAAGACTGTCCTTAACAAGCTCTCAATTTGCTACAACCACATTGCCAGGTTTGCCACTGGGCTGCCTTTTAGGACACATCATTGCATCAGTCTAAATCAGCTTGGGTGGCTTGAACTACCCAGCCTAATCCAGTATAACCAACTGATTATGGCCTATAAAATCCTCTATAATCCGGACAATACTCCTGCACTTAAAAATATTATCACCCCCCCATAACAATCCTAGACTGCTTCGATCCTCTACAAACTACTAATTCAGACTAGCAAAATTAATAACACAGCCGGTGATTCTCTCTTTGCATACTCTGTAAGTAGATCCTGGAACTCTCTTCCAGCTGATATTACCTTACATTCCACCTTAGGTCAATTTAAAAGTAGACTCAAACAACATTTGTCACTTAACTGGCTATGTCAATGTATCAAGCCTGGCTAACTCTCTCTAGAATGTGTAAAAATCTGTTAACCAGTTTACTGTGTAATTTAATTTAATCCTGACTTGCACTCAGGATTAACTCTAACCTGTTGAAGTTGTTTAACTTGCTTACTTATGTAATCTCTGTAAATAGTCTGTTTGTAATATGTAATGCTGGTATTATGTAATGCTGTATTTGCTTACCCTTGGAGCTTTTCTCCCTGGGCCTCCGCTGAAAATGGACATGCATCCAGTCGGACTATCCTGGTCAACAAATGTAAAATAAAATAAATAAATAAAAATATGCTCAGATAAGCGAATTTTTTTCCTGGCAATAGGGCTTGTTCTTTCAAATGTATGTAAACAGTCATTGTAGGTGCTGTCTTTTCTAGGAACAAGAGCTATGAAATACCTTCTGTTGTTGTAAAAGTTTGATTAGTAACTCCTGGTTTTATGTGATTTTGCAGTCAATAAAGTATTGTTAATACACAGTATGATGTTCCCTCATCCATGCACACTAGCTAGTAAAGTTAAATATAGTTAAACTGTATTAGTTTGTCTATAAATGTTTATTGGAAAGTGACTTTTGTAAGTTAACTAAGGTTGGAATTTTTATTTAACTGCAGACATATATACTTAATACTGTATCCAAGATATATATAGGTCTATTTTCAGTTGTGTAAGTATTTCCTTCCATTTTATCTATAACTATATTATCACACTGATATTCCCATTCCATCCCTTTTCCCCTCAGAAAACAGCTAGTAAAACCAGAACTTAGCTACATGATTAATACATCCCTGAATGTGAACACAAAACAACTACCTTCTGTACATCTTCATAGAAGAAGCTATTAACTGTTTTGGGTTAGCTAGATCAGTTGTGTGTTCCTAATTTATGCCTTTAAAATTAAACAGAAAGCTACATACTTGCTGGAAGGTAAATATCCTGCCATAAAATCCATTTGCATAGCTTGTATTACAGAATAACATCAGTTCCCATAACCTTCTTTTTAAGTTACCTTAAAGTAAATTGTAGCTAAGCCAAACCTGTGATCCCTGACTATCTTTTCACTTACCATGTCCTTGCAAATGCCTAGATTGCTTTTTAGAGATACACTGGGTCAGTGCTAACAAGGTGCAGCCTAGTCGGTTCAGCTTTGCTGCGATCGGGTTCACTCTCCTCCCCAACCCTACCTTCAGTTCCCACACACCCCCAACACTCTATTTATACCATCCTAACTCTGTCATGTCTCACATTCCACCTCTGCTCAACAACCTACAATCCTAACCACTCCCACTAACTGTCTCACCCCCTATTATTGACTACATCTCCCTTTTTTGTTCTTCTTAAAACTGTACTATATCACCACCACACAAAATCATTTCTGTCAGTTTTTCTTTTAACCATACTGACTGGCATACAGACCTGCATAACATCAGAAACAATATCACTCACTAACCCATATCCAACTCAAGACCATAAAAAGTCACAATTTCCCCCCTTCCAGAAAGCTGAACTCCTTGTCGCCCTGTTGAAAATAAATCATCATAAAATGTTATGTGTCATCGCTCTTTACATCATTACAGGCAATAATGTTACTGTAACTGAGGACATTGTATGCCGGTCTGCTAACAATATACCAGAAGAAACTGTTAGATTAGTGGACCTGTATATTGACTGGCATACCATGATCTGTTGCCAAGTAGACCTTTATGGTTTCACTCAAATTATAACCTCTCCCATGAAGACTGACAAAACGAGTGATAGACAATCAGTACTGGACTGGATACTTACATCACATGGTAATAGCATTAGCTCAGGGTGTCTTCTAGACATACCAAGAGATCACTTCTCAACTTTTAGTCTCAGGCATAGTATCAGCAGACACAAAAAAAATTACCTATACCAAGTTCCTGTAATAGTGTTACATTTATCAATACTCAAAAATATTGCAATTGGGACTCCTTAAAAGCAGTACCATTAGACCATGCTGTTAGACATTTCAGCTCCATAATATTACAAATCCTTCACCTTCAAGCCCCTATAAGAACAAAAAGAGTAGAAGTCGACCCTGCCCAATGTCTAACTAAAGAAAGCAAAAAGCATATGACACAGAAAGAAAAAAAACATGGAAAACATGGTTAAAAATTTTAAACTAAATAGTCCTTGAGAATTTTAGACTAATGAGAAATCTTAACGAAATGAAACATAAAATCTGATAAACAAACCTATTTTTTTAAATCTCCAGCAAGATACCGCAACAACACCAAACTTTTCTGGAATTCCATAAACAAAGTACTTGAGCCAGGACAGAATGTTACTCCATCTTGTAATATCAACAGTAATCCAGAGACTATAAATAATCAATTAAATGTCTATTTCATTCAAACTGTACTCAAATGATTCAAAACAGCCTATCAAACCTTACTCTCCCAACAATACCTGTAACACACAAAACTCTGTTTGAATACAAATCTTTCCCCACATCCACAATAAAAAATATCTAAAAAAACTGAAGCCTACACCTTTAGCAGCTGATACACTACCGACTGAATATCTGTCACTAGCAGTCAAAGCCTGAATATCTGTCACTATCAGCAAAAACCTTAGCATATACTGTATCAGTTCTTATAAATCACTCTGTCAGTGAGAGCCCAGTACTCAGCTTCTGGAAAACATGTTATATAATTCCTCTACATAATGGAGGTACCTCAGCTGAATTATCTAATGACAGACCCAAAGCTATACTGTCACCACTAGCAGAAATTTTTGAAAAATGTATCCACACACAGTTCATGACTTACCTCCTTCAAAATAATCTCATCTCAAACTCACAGTTTGGCTTTAAACCTAACTAAAGGACCACAATTGCCCTTCTTAATTTTAGAAACATAGTTAACAGTGAGAGAAACAAAGGCCACCTAGTCCCTCTCATTTCCTGGACCTTTGTTAAACTCCCACACCAATAACTCCTTGATCAACTCTCTTCCCTCAAAATCTTCCTGTCATCATTGTCACATTTTCACATCTACCTGTCAGATATAACATAGGCAGTCAAACAGCAACACTTCTTCTATCCTCTATGGGGGTCTCAGAGGGGTCCAGCCTATGTCCTTTACTAGTCAGTATCTATACCTGCTCACTCTATCAGGCCTCTAAATGTGCATCTGTGGTACAATACACAGATTATTCCTTCCTTGTCTGCTCTGCCCGTCCCCTCCCTTTTCTCATAACAATTACTAAATACTCCTCCATTCACAGGTGGTAGTTAGGCTAATGACACTGGGAGCCTTTTCAAGCCTAGCCATGATTTCCAAAGTGAGAATCAAACCCTGTACCTTGTGTCCATGACATAAACGCCTTAATGTTTATGCCAACCCTGAACCCCAACATTGAAACTTGGCTATCATATTCCCATAATATCTCAGACTGAGTTTTTCTATCCAGTGCCTCAATACAGCGAGAAATAAACATGGGTATATAAGCAAATCTTCCAAGAAGCAGCAGTTTTGACAAGCACAAACCCCTTAAGCATGCTCCCAACCAAATTAAATAGCTGTCAGCAGAACATATCAACTGATGGACAAATGACTTCAGTTTTTCTTAATTTTCCAATCTTGATGACCACCCCGCACCCCATCAAAATACCAACTTCTATAAATGTAGTGGTGGCAGATAAAGTAACATCCAATTTAAACTAAAGATGCTACTTTACCTGTCATCAGTAAGATGTAATAGAACTTTTATTCTCTGTCATAACAGTGGTCAAGTACTATGGAGAAAAACTATATAGCAGAAGAAAACATATGAAGCCAAACCATGAACAGTCTTCATTTTGAGTCTTAAATCTCCATGTTCCTCACAGTTTCATATTGAAAAACTCTGTCAAATATTCATCATTAAGAATTTTTTTAAACTGATATCCCTGTCTAAAGCAGAGAAAATAATAGTAACAAAAATACTAAAGTTATTGCAGAAGTTTAAAATCTTAATCTTAGAGTAACATAAGATAAACCTTACAATTGCTATCTAAATGCGACCAGAAAAATGCAGAGGTCAAAAAGGTGGCATTATATCATGAGGGAAGAGTAAAGCAATTATAGAGTTTTAACACAGTTTTCTAATTAGTTTGTTTCACCCATTCAAAAACAAGATGACATATAAATAGATCCCATTTCTACCAAGAATATTTATACTTCCAGAAGAGAGCAAAGACAAAAAAAATGGTACAATTGTAGCAAACATGGCTCCGTGAACTGTTACAGTGACTTTTATGGCAAATTCAGATTGAAGGGATATATGTATCATTAATCACAAAACCATAATTATTACTTGATAACAACCTTAATTGTGAGATTCTTATCTTTCATGCAGAATGAAGAAATCTCATTGGAAGGTGACTATTCACAGTATGTGCGGGTACCATCTGACCCATCATCATACTGATATGTTTAGTCTGACTACATACATATTCTTCATATAGTATGGCATTACAGTAATAACTCTTGGAACTTCTGCCTCAAAAGACCTGTTGGCTGGCCTGACTTACAGAGCATAGCACCCCCCCAGGCCAGGTAGATGACTTTACCACCAGGATTTCAGTATATTCTTTGTATAATCCATCCAAACATGCTTCAGTTCTTTCTTACCACAGTCAATTGTTCATGCCTGGCTTCTAGATTTGGCAGATAAGTATCTTGTTCCGGAACAGTTGTAATCTCTCTTTTTTTGTATGTAGTTACATTTGTGGTAACAATAGCTTTTGTTTGGGTATCAGGGCTAGATGTCAAGATACTGAGAATGTGAATTATTACATAATGTGTAACAAATAAATCTTCACCAAATACTTCTCCAAGTGTCTTTTTACTTGAAGCCTGAGCATAAAGTCACAAATTGCCCCATTGTGCAATGATTAGGAAGAGGACAATAAAGCAAAGAGCAAAATCTCTCTGGGACTACCTTAACCAGAGAAAGTTATGTGCTGTATCTAACACTGGCATGGTGTCAGCCAAACCCACTGAAAAAAAGTACTTGGACAAGCACACCAACAAGAATGAGCACCTGGAGGCAGATGACTTTCTATTACAGTCAAGGTCCCTGTAAGCCTGAGGGCATTTGGATGTGATAATATGCTTTTGCAAGCCCTGACCCTATCTGCTTTTACCAAGTCCTTTGGCGGTGTCCAATCCAGTGTTTACCATATACAGTGATTATAACACATCTTCCTATGCCAAATACCTCCATCAGTTGATTAGTCTAGAGGCCTTTCAGTGGGCATCTAGTTCCTACACATATTTTATTGTATCGGAGGATGAGGGCAATATTCCCAAAGTCTTTGTCCATCAGGACATCAGTGGTATTTAGTATGGGGTCTTAGTCGCCTCTAAGCCAGTCTCTACCCCAAAGGTAAGGACTGAGCAGTCCAGACAAAATCAGATGGTGTCCAGTTTTCCACAGCATGAGTGGCAGGACCCTCACCCCATCCACAATTCCAGACTTCCTATCCTGAAGTCATGAGGCTGGCCAAGGACTTTTATTATGCATTTTGAAGACCCTGCAACTCTCATTTGAGCAACCATTAGTGTTAGGTATCCTTTTCAAAAAAGTGGAAACTTCCTTCAGAAGACACTGATTCATCTGAGTCCAAAAGTGAAATAACTGGCCTGTATTGGCAAAATGTCTCCCCCTCTATGTATAAATATGACACTGAGTAAACCCTGTCCTCAGCTTCTCACATTGAGATGTCGCATTTGGGGTACCTTTCATAGAATGATGGATTATTTCAAAAGGGAGACTATGTGATTCTCCGTGGCACAGATAAGATACAGTCAGTTTCTCAGTCTGGCTGAGGCTAAGCCCTTAGCTATTCCTCTAAGCCTTAGGGGATGTCTTTGCAAATGCATTATTAGAACCATATTCCACCCCCCCCCCTACTCCCAGGAGCTCTATCCATTTTTTATAGGGTCAGTAAGGCTTTGCAAAAACCCTGTTGCAGACCCAGCTATGATGGTGACTGATTACAACAAGAAAACAACTGTGGTTCTGACCAATAATATGCTTCGTACTGACAGGGAAAGTAAAATTCTCAACAGAATAAGAAAGAAAATAATTTTTCCTCCTA
This sequence comes from Protopterus annectens, assembly GCF_019279795.1. NCBI lineage: Eukaryota > Metazoa > Chordata > Ceratodontiformes > Protopteridae > Protopterus > Protopterus annectens. Next base: position 1,319,563,556 of record NC_056739.1, read on the forward strand.
CTCAAGCTGTCAGAGTTCTTAATTACCAAATACACATGATGATGTACTAGACAGCCCTTAAGTCAAAAATTAAGGATGATCTTAAGAGACATAGGAAAAGCTAGACATATGAAACCTTGTTTTTTCTTTGGCCCAAGTACTCTATTAAATATGGCTGTGATACAGTATGCATAACAGCAACTATGGAATCTGACTTAAAGAGGCATGCCTGGTTGATGACATAACTGTTATCTGACCATGTTAAAGGAAATCTCTTCAATGAACCATGGAAGAAGGAACTTCTCTTTGGATCCAATACAGAAAGAAGGTCAACAGTTTGAAGGGTGTTGCTCATTTGTATCTATTACAAATAATAAGAAGGCTTGGGGTTTCATTCAGATGCTTTAATATATATATATACAAACACATCAGGATGGGTAGCAGCATCTTTAAATACAAACAAACTAACTAACAAACAGAGCTTAGGTGTTGTTCTGACATAGACCAGGATATATCTTTACATGTCTGCTCTCTGAGTGGTGCTGAAAGTTGGCTCAAGTCTGGAATGAACTTGCCTAGGTGACTGACCATGCCAAGGAAACATTGCAGGGCTTGAACTTTGTCTGGAGCTGGCATCTCAAGAATGGCTGTTTGTTTTGAGGGATCTGGTCATAGGCAGTACTCATGAATAAATGACCAACATAAGGAACTTCGTGTAGCCTGAATTTGCATTTCTGTGCATTGAACTTAAGATTCACTTGACATGCCCTTTCTCGACCTTTTCTGAGGTTTCTGCCATGTTCTGCTTCATCACGATCTCCTACCAGTATGTTGTCTATTATAACAGTACAAGGATACCCAGAAAAAATTGGCTCCATTGCATGCTGAAAGATTTCACTTGCAAAATTTATCCAAATGGCATTCTCAAAAATCTATACCTGCCAAATGAAGTACTGAATGTAGTGAGCAAAGAGGATTTTTTCTCAAGCTGAAGTTGCCAAAATGAACTTTTTGCATCTAAGACAGAAAAAATAGTGGCATTTGACATCAAGGCTGTGACTTCATCAACTGTGCACATTGGGTGATGAGGTCTTTTTAGTGCTTTTTTCAGATCTTGTGGATCAGCACATATTCTGATCTTATCTACGCTTTTCTTATGAGCGAACACCATAGATACCCATTCAGTTGGAGTTTCCACTGGACAAATCACACTTTGTTGCACCATTTTGTCTAACTCGGCTTTAACTCTGTCCTGCATAGCTGTTGGAACTTTGTGTGCTGGCCTGATAACTGTACTTACCTCTGGGTCTAACTTCATGGAGTACACAACTGGAAATTTGCCTAGTTTGTCTTGGAAAGGATCTGCATAGGTAGAAAAAGTGTGCCGGTCAAAATTAGAGTAGTGGTCTTTCAAGCTAACATGGTGGACTGCCTTATTAAGTGAAAGCAGTCCCATTTTCAACTAACATGGTGGACTGCCTTATTAAATGAAAGCAGTCCCATTTTCAAGCTAACATGGTGGACTGCCTTATTAAATGAAAGCAGTCCCATTTTCAACTAACATGGTGGACTTCCTTATTAATAAGCAGTATCATTTTCAAAGTGTCTTTGAGCCCTAATAATTACTGAACGTGCCTGTTGACCACATAAAATAATAAGTCGTAGCTTCTTCCTGCAGAGTAACATGAAAGCACTATTGAGCCTTCAGTATGAATTTCTTCACCTCCATAAGCAACAAGTTTTGCACACCTTGCCAAATCACGCCTTTCACCTTTACACACTCTCGCAAATGTTTCTGCAGACATAACATTGCACTTATAACCTGTGTCAACTTTGAGCTCTGTGAGTTTGCCATTTATCCAAACAGTACAAAATACATCATTCTTGCCCCTTAAATTAACAGCATTGACCATTTCACAAAGCACTGACACACTATCAACATAAACAATAGACTTTTCCCAGTCTAACTGATCGACTTTTTTCTTAAAATGTTCCATTTTAATAAAATAATGTGGACCTTTTGATTTACAAAATCTTTTACAGTGATTCCATTTATTACATTTGTGCCATTGTTGACCAAAAGCTAAACACTTTTCCCTTTTAGATTCATGATTACTGCTGCAATCAGGAATTTGGTTGGGGCCCATGTTTTCAGTGCGCTGACTCACTCTTATGCTTCACTGAGGCTGTGCAAAGTCTGGAATGTGCTGGAATGTTCTGGGGTTTACAAGTGAATGCTGCAGGGTTTACAGCTGCCATGGGCTTGGGCCAATTTATTTTAAACACGTCCTGCATACTATCAACATGTGCTTTATCACTGTGCCTTCTAGAGCTATTCTCATTTGTAAGCATATGTGTGTGCTTTTCTGTAAGCTCGTATATCTGACAAATCTCAATGGCCTTATTCAAAGTTAAATCATTGTCACAAAGCAAAATCTTTCCCACAACATCATCTTTTATACCACACACAAGTCTGTCCTTCATCAACTCATCCCTTAAATCGCCAAATCTGCACATTTTAGCTTTGTTTCACAGGTCAGTTATATATGCTGCAAAGGTTTCACCAGGCTTTTGATCTCTTGTGTAAAATAAGTGCCTTTCCATTGTAACATTTGTCTGGGGGTTACACATTTCTCTAAATTTATGTTTTAAGCACTCTGGGTTCTCCCTTGACTCAGCCTGTACAACAATATGATGGTTTCCCCTTCTCCAGCATAAATACCAGGTGAATACACAACTGAACATTCCCCTTCTATGGCCTTTGACCCAGCTAAATTAAGTAGAATAAATGCCTCTGTACAGTCATCTTTGTCAAAAATGCAGTCTGTATGAAAATTGTTGTACTCTTGCTCAAACAGTTTCCAGTTCTCAGCAATATTACTGTCAATGACAAGTGCACTGAGTTTTCGAAATCCATCTGCCATGCAGACAAAGTATACACAAACACACTGAAAATATGGCTGTTGTAATTATGTATGAACAAACTGATCTGTGAGCTTGTAACAGAATTCAAATGTACAATAAATTCTTAGAAATACTTTACTTTGCGAAATATGCCATGCAATGGCTGTACTTTGCGAAACAGCTCTACTGTAACACTGCACAAACATGTGAACACTTTATACACTTCTGAAAACTCAAGATTTTTTTGCTTAATTGTTTATTTTCAGCTATACAAGATTGTAACATTTGTATATATTTGTACACTAGTCTGCTGTATTTCTAAGTTTCCTTCATTTTTTACTAGTCCATAGTAATTGTTTAATTGTAACCAAATACCTTATTGTAACTTGCTACTTGTTTTTGGAGCTTTTCTCCCCAGGACTCCATTGAAAATGGGTTCTTTTGGCCCAATGGACTATCCTGGTAAACCAACTGCAAATAAATTAATTAATTAATTAATAAATTAATACGAAAATATTTATGCTTTGCAAAAAATGCAGTCCTTTCCTTTTATTTATTAATTTTATGCAATTTGGACTGTATTTCAAACATTTTCCATAGTAATTCATATATTTTTTTCAGTATCATACATACTTATGTGAAAATTATTTAGAGCATTCTGTATGCCTCGTTTCATATTATGCGAAAAAGAAATAGTGCTGATCAAGATTTAATACCTGAAATTCATTTCTGACCTGTTTTTCGAAGTATGCACAGTTTTGGGATGGTCCCACTGCTGTATATTCCACCAACATCTGGATAAGTGCCTTAAATTGTTTTCACCAAGTCGAATGCCAGTTCTGACTATAGGCCCTTTGGATATGTCATTTCTGATACCAAGTCCTTTTAGACATGCCACTTCTGACATCATGTCACTCATTTGTTTGTATTACAAATAATAAGAAGGCTTGGGGTTTCATTCAGATGCTTTAATATATACAAACACATAAGGATGGGTAGCAGCATTTTTAAATACAAACGAACTAGCTAACAAACAGAGCTTACATACATGTTCACATTTCAACAGCTAACTAAAAAATGGCAGTCAGGCTCACACTTGCTCAGTATTTATACTCTAGTACAAGCACTTGGATAGCTTCTTAAAGGTATATCCACACATATTGATCTACAAAGGGGAATGACTGTATAGCCTGTAAAACAATTATTTCACTCCTTGCACCAAGGTATAGCAAGAAATACCCTACATAAGCTGTCCTTTCCACCAGAGGCAAGAGAAGGGAAAACAGAAGAGTAGGAAGTAGTATACGATGAGACTAGATTGCAAAAAAAAAAAAAAAAGCAAATGCCGACAGGCAGACAGGGAACATAGTTTATCTTTGCTAGTTCATTCCCAATTTCAAAATCCCATCCTAACCCCCCCCCCCCAATTTCACTTCTCCAAACATGTCCCATACAAAATAATTTTTAAGACAAAGATACAGACTACAGTTCTTAAGAAGACCAATGATTTCAGATTTTACTGTGGTCCCCAGGCACCAAAATCACATACTATAACCCATATTGTTTCAGTTATCCATAAATGGGTTACCAAGGCAAAAGAAGAAACAGGTTTCTAATTCATGCTCCTCGTAATCTTAAGAAGGCACATGGAAAGTCATCATCAAACTTTTAGAACTAAATCAAGTTTTTAAAGGTACCAAAATTCAAAATGCTGACCTAGTACAGCCTTCTGCCCGTTATCTCCTCTTTCTTAAGGCCTACATAGTTACCATGACAATAAAGACTGCCTACCTTCATGTACCCATAGCCAGAGTGGAAAGAAGATTTCTCAGATTTAAAGCAGGTTTGCCATTATCAATTCACCTTCTTGCACTTTGGTTTATCTACTGCACCCAGGGTGTAGTGCCAACTACAGAACCTAGGGAATTCACATATACCCTTAATTGGATGACTGCCTTATTGAGGCAGCAAGTTTGGAGAAGATGCAGAAGTCACTTCGATTTACTCTGACTTGATTTCCAAACCTAGGTCTTTCTCTAAACCTTCCAAAATGCTTCCTTCAGACAATTCCTTTTTCCTATCAAACTGTTTACATCAGTAAGACAGCAGAAACAAATGACCACAGAGGAGTTACATTCCTTATTCCCTTATGATCATACACCTAACAAGGCCATTCATGAGGAAGCTGCAGTAATACCAAAGGAATAGATGATGCCAACTTGCCCAGTCTCTGTAGTGCTACATGTACCCATAGCCAAGGCTTCCTGATTTATTTCTGCTATTTTACTGACCTAAATAGTTTGACAAGAAAAAACCTTTTGTCTGAGGAAAGGAGAGCCTTCTGGTGCTCTTTTTCAGCAGTCCCCCTAGCAACAGGATCACTAGTGCACTAAATAAAGATAGAACTCTTGTGGTGGAGCTCTAAACTTGGGGTGCCTTTCATGCTCTACCATGACATACAGATGCTCACCACATACCCCTTGGATATGCCCTGTGGAGCCCAGTCAGGAGAGCTGAAGATCCAGGGGATCTGGTACAAAGTCAAAAGGAGGACACATCAACATATTGGAAATGATGGAAGTCATTCTAGCTGTCAAGGTATTCAAGCCCATTTAACAAAAAAGAGTCTTGCACATGCTCAGTATCAGCATCACAGTGAGGTGGTGTATCAATAAGCAGAAAGGAAAAATACTTCCTACCTGTTTTACAGGATAGCAGTGGTAACATGGAATGTGCCCCAGGAGTCAGGAGTGACCTTCAGTGCCTTTTACATCCCATCTCAGGAGACCTCCTTGGCAGACTAGCTAAGTAGGAAAGAAGGAGACCTGCACAATTGGCTGCTAAACAGGTGTACATTTCTGGGCCTAGTATACAGGTAGTGTTTGCCACAGAGACGCCTTTCTTCTTCTCAAAAAAAAAAAAAGACGCTCATAATATTTTGCACCATGATACCAGTAGGAGTCTGAACTACAGACGGCTTCTCGTTAATTTGGGAAGGTTTGTCTCTGTGCGATTTTCCTCCAAAATGCTTGATCCGATCCCCAGATTGATACATAATATAAAGGAGGGCAGGTCAAAACATTCTAGTCATAGCCTCCTTTTGTCCTAGGTAAGTTTTGTTTTTCCTTCTGCTGGAACTAGTAAGAGCAGAGGCTGTAATGTTGCCCAACTATGGGGACCTTTGATACACAATATGAGGGGTCACTCATACATCCCATCCTAAGGCTGACAGAGTAAGATGATTGATGTAGTACTTATTCTCTTTAGGTATGTATTTTCAGAGGACATGCTCCACTTTCTGCCAGAGGTTAAGGAACCAAATACAAGGAAAATATACCTAGCTAAATGGAAAAGATTCTGTCTTTGGTTTCAAAGCAAGGAACAGTCTTTGATCCTCATTTACATGTCAGACCCTTGCAAAACAGGGTTATCTTATGTCTTGATGAAGTTACATATTCAAGGAAGATGCACTCAACATTCTGAGGGAAGCTAGGAAGTCATACCTAGCTAAACAGAGAAGATTCTTCCTTTAGTTTCAAAGGAGGGGTCAGACTGTGTCCTTGATAGTTACTTACCTGTCAGTTCAGTACAGTTTTAAATTAGAGCTGTAAGCAAGATTTTGAAATATATTTTTGTTACAAGGGAGATAAAAACTTTTTTATGTGATATGGCATGATAACTGTACAGTAAAAGAAACATGTTAACATTTAGAAACTGTATTTCATAGGTTCATAGGTTCATAGGTTGGTACTAGGCTATCGGCCCTAGGGCCTATACAAGCCTAGCCATAACAATTCCCACAATATTTACTTCCCTGGACCCCTGTCTAGCAGGGTGACTGACATGATCCCCGGGGTGAATTTCTCATCTCCCATCCAATCATCAAAGTTGCTTTTGAAGAGGGTCAAGGAGGCGCTCTGCTTGACATGTATGGGCAGTCTATTCTAGAGCATAAAAAGTCTCTGGGTCCTGACTGTTGTGATGATGTGGTTATCAAAGGTGAGACCACTGCCCACCTTTGTCCCTAAGTCTCTCATCACACTTTTGGTGTTTAGTGTACTGCCACCTATGTGGTAATTTATGGGTACATGGTTTTTCCCAAAGGGGATAACTATACATTTCTTGGCATTAAGCTTGAGCCCATGGCTCTGGAACCAAGCATCTGTTTCTATAAGGCCCATTTGTAGAATATCCACATTATTTGGAGATTCAATAATGTCTCCCAGTTTGCCGTCATCTGCAAACTTTGTTAGCCAGAGTCCCTTAGCGTCGGCATGTACTTCAGAGAAGTAGATGCCAAACAAGAGCAGTCCCAGGACTGAACCCTGAGGTACTCCACTTGTCACTTGTCTGGAGCTGAATTTGGAGTCCACTACTTTTACATTCTGGGTTCTGTCAGTAAGCTAGTTGGCAGCCCATCAAGTGACGTAGGGATTTACGCCCAGCTTAGTAAGTTTATTTATGATTCCAGAGTGGGGGGTGGTGTCGAAGGCCGATAGGCTGTGTGGACCGCCTTACCCTCATCCACAGCTCTGGAGACTGATTCAAAGAAGTCAGTCATGTTCAGGAGACAAGATCGGCCCTTCACAAACCCAAACTGAGTGGGGTCCAGTATTTGAAGTTTGCCAATGTCTTTGTTTATAAGTTCCATGATAATGCATTCCATGCCCTTGCAGATCAGGCTCATCAGACTGATGGGGCGATAGTTCCTGGGATCTAAGGTGGATCTCCCCTTGTGGAGTGGGATAACTGTAGCTGTGTGCCACTCAGTGGGCATGAAGCCTGAGGTGAGGCTATGATTAAACATGACACTTAGGTGAGGTGCCAGTTCATGTTGTAGTTCATGTAGTTCACAGCCCGAGATGTCATCTGGTCCCATGGATGCTGTAGTCTTAGCTTTGGAAAGTGCAGTTTCTACCTGTGTGGCCATGATTACTGTAATTTGGCAATCTTTTGGTATTGAGATGGGCCCTTTAGGGGGTGAGAGGAGGGGGTGAAGTTGGCACTAAATCGATCTGTCAGGATATTGGCAATATTCTTGGAATCAGTATATTTAATGCCATTATGTTGTAGCTCAGAGCAGATCTGAGCATTGCCATTTAGATTCTTGGCATAACTATAGAATGCCTTGTGGTTGTCTCTGGAATCTTTGGCAATTTTATTTTCATAACTAGCTTTTGAGGATTTTATGAGGGATCTCAGCTTCTTACTGAGGCTGGTAAAGGAGTTTTTTGCATCCTGGGATTTTCCTCTTTTCTGCAACAGTTTCTTCCTTCTGTTGTATAGTTTGTTTATGGTATGGGACCACCAGATTGGCTTTCTTTTTTTGGAGGAGAGCATCTTGGTTCTATTTGGGATGGCACGATTCATGAACGAGTGGATGTGCTCATACAGTGCCTTAGTGTGGGACTCAGCAGTCAAACTTTCAGATCTCCTCTGCATGGGTGTCATGAAGTATGTCATTTCTGACTTGAGTAGCATGAAGTTGGCTTTGGAGAAGTTTTTTACAGAGGTTTCCTTACTGGGGGGGTGGGGGTAGGATGTGGATGTCAAGGGAGATTTGCTTATGGTCAGACCTGACCGATGAGGGGATGACCACTGGTGTGGAGCATCTATCTCCCATGTTGATAATGACCAGGTCTAGGATATTGGAGCCCCTGGTGGGACAATGGATTAGTTGATCCAGGGCATTGGAATTTCTGAATTCCAAGAACCGCTGGGAAAATGTGTTGGTACCCAAGTAGGTTTTCCGGTTAATGGCAGGGTAGTTGAAATCACCCAGTATTAGGGTGTTTGGTTGTATCTTAATATTTTCCAGTATGTTTAGAAAGATGTAGTGAGAATCTTGGGGCATGGTGGGGGATCTGTAGCAAGCTACAGTTTGGAATGCAATCTTACCTAGTATTAGTTGCACCTGGAGAATTTCAGATGCATTGTGTTGGGCAACTAGCCTGGAGGTGTGAATATCCTTGGTGAATATGGGCACTCCTCCACCTTTAGTGTTTTGGTCTTGGTTTAGTGGCCGAAAAGTGTGGTAAGAGCTGTAGCCTGGTATTGCAGGGGTGCTCTCTGGAGCCTTGAACCAGGTCTCAGTTACTGCACAGATATCGATGTTCTCCATTTTTAGGAGTGCCTCGAGAGAGTGCATTTTGAGGCTTAGACTTCTAGCATTGAGTAGCATTACCTCCAGATTTTGCATGCTTGTATCTGTTACGGTGGTGATTTTATCCTTTGAACCTTGCCTATAAAAGGCACTATAGGGGTGGCAAGAGCTTTAGCCAGTAACCTGAATCCCAGGGGTGGCAGGTGCAGACCATCTCTGGCAAAGCATCGTGGTCTGTCAATCATGTCATCCTAGTCAGACAGATACTGGATCCTCTTTGAATGACACCAGAAGCTTAGCCAATTGTTGAAGTCAATCATTTTGTCCTTATACTGTGGTATAATTCTGGGCGAAGGCAGGATGCTAGGTTCATACCTGCCTGGGCCACATGATCTGAGAGCTCTTCCATGTCTCTTTTCATGTAGTCCAGGGAGGTACATCTCAAGTCATTCACTCCAACATGGACAATGACAGAGTCGTATTTGTACTTGTTGTGGAGTGACTTGAGTGCATGCGTTATGTGGTGGATCCTGGCACCCAGCAGGCAGCTGACTAATTTTCTCCTTGTTCAGCCTGGTGAGTGGGACATCAGTGTGCCTGACTATAAAGTCACCTATGACTAAAGTGTTCGGTACATTGTCTTGCCTTTGGGGCTGTTGTTGGGTGGCACACTGGTGTTGCGAGCTATGTGTCACTTTGGTTGTGACTGGTGTTTGTTTGCATTTCAGCTTCGGAAGTCCTTGTTGCTTGGGCAGGTTAATGTTAAGGGCCTCCACATATGTGGGTTTAGTGTTGTTATGTGTGGGTGTTGATGGTGTGGGTTTTGAAGGGCTATGTGTTGCTTGAGGTGTAGTGCAGGTGTTAACATTCTCCTCTTGACTGTCTAGCACAATCTTGGCTGGAGAGAGCTTTGCTTCCAGTTTGGCTACGTAAGTGCATCTCTCGCAGATTGTAGTGTTGGGTGGTAGGAGGAGAGGGTTGTCTGTGTACATGAGGCAATTGCCGCATTGCCCCAGTATGCCCAGATTCACCAGGTGGACAGGAGAAATCACCGGAAGCTGACCCTTGGACATGCCTGTTTAGGTGCTTTTTTTGTAAAGTGCAAGAGCTGTTTTCCCTTACCTTTGCAAGGTACTTTGCAATTATAGGCTTAGTGCCTACAATTAATTTCTCCTTATTGACTTCTGTATTCACCTGATGTTCTTCAGTGACCCTGTGCTGCAAATGTATTTTCTGATAACTGTCTTCTCAGTCCAACTGTAGTAGTTTCTTTTTTTGCTTAATGCAATGCATTCCAAAGTAGCAGTTACAATTGTTATGGCTACAATTTCCATGTCTAAACTCATCAGAGTGCAACTAAGAATTTATAATGTGCAGCTGAGACTGACTGAATACTCTCTGTATGCTTGCTTTTGGATATAGATTTAGAGCTGAGAAGTAATGCATGTGAGAAAATCTGATTATCATGCATTCCCTGAGTTAACTGAACTTCAGAACTTTCCAGAAAGCATGTAGCTTTAGGGCACATTATAAATCTGAAGACGTCACTCTTCTGAATCAAGTCCTTACTTCATTTGAGAAACATATTTCAGTGTGTAAAATCAAAATCATATTATGTTCCCTCGGGCCGAGTAAAATCCATGCTTTATAAAAGAGGTTTAGGTAAGTAACACTGTATCATATCAACAGAGAAACTATGTTTATTGTCTTATGTTATTTAATGCACAGAAAATGATTTTCTATATGCATTACCTGGTATTATATTTCAAAGCAGGGAAAAAGAATGGCTGACTAAAAATAAGAAGAGAGGATGGAAGTGAATGAAGTATTCTGAAAGAAAGCAGTACACATCTAGGATTATAATCTGGAGAAAAGGGTCTCATACTCGGTTATGCTTACAGCACAGGCTGACCTTCATTACAGGGTGTGGTGTAAAGAGAATAAGTCAGCTGCAGCAGTTATCGAAGGTACTTTACTCAAGAACAGCGATATGGGTAACTCATTGCTTTGCTTGAGCAGAAAGCTTTAGGCCCAAGAACAATTCAAATATTATTGGAGAACAACTTATGATTTAGAAAAATGGTCCTGAGCATATGAATGTGAATCTGCAGCATCCAAATCAAGGGAACAATGTCTTTTAGTGTTCTAATGGAAGCTGTGTAAAAAAGAGAAGCTACGATGAAGACAAAATTATTAAGTAATATCCCACTTCATGCTAAGCAAGAAGACATTCTTGCTAGTAGACGTTTTCCCCAAGTTAGTAGTAAAACAGCTGACTTACAGAGGTGGAGAAGTTGTGAATGTAATGTTTTCCATAAATTGCACAGCCAGATATGTTTGCTGGTAGACTAGCAATAACTTCAGGTCAGAAGGGACTATTGATGGTACCAGCATAAATGAATTCTTGTCACCTTTTCCTTGATTATCCTTTTATTTGATTTTAAATTATTATAGCAAAATGCACTTGATAAAAATATGCATTTTGATGATGCAGTGGATATATGATAGCAACTCCACTTAATAGTCAAGGTTTCAGTGAACTCCTCCACCCCCCCCCCCAACAAGTGCTGTCTCACTTATAAAAGTTTCCCTAGTTCTGCACCTGAATTACTAACTTCACTGCAAATTTACCTTCCATTCTACTTACCATCATTTTCAGTAATGGAGTTTGTTTGTTAAAGTGCAATCTCTCTGCATAATAAGAAATAAAATACATAATAAGAAATAAAATGTATACTAGAAGTGGTGTGTATATATATATATATATATATATATATATATATATATATATATATATATATATATGGGTCTACCTGACTTGGTCGACATTTCATTTGATTGACAGTTCATTTGGTCGACATTTCATTTGATTGACAAGCATTTGCCCCCTTCCCCAATGTTGTGCAACCCTGGAGTTGATATATATAGTTAAGGGGGGTGTGGGGGGCACAGCCCCCCCACATTGGGGGGCGTGGGGGGAGAAGCCCCCCACTTAAAATGCTTGTCGATCAAATGAACTGTTGACCAAATGAATATTCGACCATATGAAATGTCGACCAAGTGAGGTAGATCCATATATATATATATATATATATATATATATATATATATATATATATACACATGATAGCTTCAGAATTAGTTTTAGTTTTATTTAAAATATATTTGTTTTAACCATTCTCTAAACAGACTAAAAAATAATAGACAGTTATGCATCTCACAGCTTATGATGCTTGAGCACATGCCACACCTTTTGTTGTTACACATTCTATTTCACTTAAACAATGATAACTAATGCCGGCACGGCTGAGTCATTAACATCACTGTGTTAAAAGTCTTATTGTCTATGCATTTGCTGCTATTGCTGATTTAGAAAGGAAATTTAAAGGAATTTTTGTTCTGTCATTATTACATATAGCTCATTCAAAGAGAAATTGTGTCACTGGGGTACAAACTTGCGACAAAAGCATTTAGTTAGCATTTTATAAAAACAGCATTTATTTAGCTTTCTGCTAAATATTCTGTAGTGTTTATTTATGTCTCAGATAAATCCAAGACTCAACTATATGATTATATTTCATGAAACCTTTGAGAAGTTTTTATCTCAACATATAATCAAGAAATCATTTTGAGAAGCTCATGGTCAAATTTTTATTCACAACTTTTTGATCTCAGTCTCTAACATTTTTCTCTTTTAATTTTTTTTTAAATAATCACTCATTCAACATTGACTTTTATCTCATAATGAATTAATTAATGAATTAATTTCACTCTTTGTAACCACTTTTTTTTCTGCCTCCTAAAACCAATTTAAAATTACAGTACCTGTTTATCTCCACTCTCTCGTACATTCTCCCCAGTGACAAAGTATCGTCTTTATTGAACCTGAGTGACATGGCATATAATATAGGTCTTTGTGTTTTATTTGATAAAGATACACAATATGCCTTAAGTATGCATTAGGGAAGTCTTGAGATAGTTTCAGACATTCTAAGTATATTGTCAAAAAGGGTTTATGTAAATCTTAGTCTTGTCTCAAGTGCATAGCACCATTATATATAATTTTGTTAGTATCACGGTGTTTCTTACTTTTTTGATAAAATCAATAAGAAAAGCATTACTAAATCTCCTAGAGCATATATATAAATTCCAAGTGGCCTTTAAATTATTGATCACTGCTAGATATATCTGGATGTGCCATTTTCAGATAAGCCCCAGGTCATCTGTAAATTGCTGTGCTTAGTAACTACATGTAAGGAATTCCCTTTAAATGTTTATTGAAATAATTATTCTTCCAGTGTCAAGACATCAATACTTTTGCTTTCTCTTTATTATCTTGCAGTTGCTGTTCCACAGCCCTCTTCTTTACCAATAAAATTTCTTAGTGTAAACCTAATGAAGTAAGATTATAAATGACAAAATTATCCACATACATCACTCCTGAAATATTGTCCTTATTGCCTTTGGAAGCATCTGCATCACACTAATTTTGTATGACTGCAGTTGGACTCAAATTGCTGCAAAACAGAAAAGGACAAGGAGACATTATTACCTTACATTTTTATTTGTCTCATTGTTCTGTTTCCTTTACTGTTATTATTTCATTCGATCTTAATCAGTTTTGCTTCTTTTTCTAGCCTTTTGCTTGCCACAGATAGCCATCAATGGGGTATTTTACTTTATGGCTTTTATTCCTGCCTAATGCATATGATGGTAACTACTTAAGGGGTTTTATCTACTGAGCATAGCATGCACACAGTTACTATCAGATATGTGTCTCCGTTAGTTGCCCTTCTACCTTATAAGCAGAATTCTTCCTTAGATTACTCGTCACAACTGTGGGTACATTGAGATGTGGGGGTGTTCCCGCAAATGCCTCCCAATTTATGACCCAAAGAGAAGCAAGTCATTATCATCTTCTCATTCACCCCCCCCACCCCACCCCACAGGCAGGTCCACCAACTCCCTTGCCACTACTCATATATGGGTCAGCTACTAATATTTATGGCACCATCTACTGAAGCCACAGGGACAGACCTTTAACAACATTTTCTGGTATGAACACTGAATGGTATGTATATCCAGTCACTAATGTTGTTGTTGTTGTTGTGTCTTTTGGCTTTTCCCAGTTAGGGGTCGCCACAGCAAAACTCCGGTCCACTAATGATTGACAGTAGATTTTTACATGCCGAGTTGCCAGCCCTGATGCACAACCTTCAATGAAGGTATGCCCATTTACACATGTCTCCACACAGAAGACGTTCTAGCTGAGAATCGAACAGGACAATGTCTTACTGTGAGGCAACAACGCTACCGCAGCACCACCACAGTGTATATCCAGTCACTAATACTTAACAATATTTTAACTCATGTAATATATCTCTGTTTGCATTAGATGCCGAAGATTCTCAGAATGAATAATTTTTCTACTTCTGATGATATGAGAAAATCATTAGAGGATGATCTAATAGACTGCTTTTATAAAAATCAAATTCCCTGGAGTTCACCCTGTAGATATCATTTATCATGTTTTTTTTTTTTTATGTTCATATTTTTTTTCTTTTTTGCCATTTTCTTCTCAACTCTCAGATCATTGTTATTGGCCCAGCCCTCATGCACTGTCTATACCAGGTTCCAGCTACTCCATGCCTCCTTGGACTTACTCTTGTAATTGCTGGGGACGATCATAGACTGAAAGCAACCGGGCTTGGCACAAATGAGTTTCTTCTGGGTGGAGGTCTTACTTGGGCATATCCTATTTCTCACCCCTCTCCAGTGTGGCTTTGTTGTATGGTCCATGGTGGGCCTACATTGCAGGCTTGCAGTGTATCATTCTGCCTCTAGAGCAGCTCAGCCAGGCCCAGTGCTAACTATTGATCATGACCTCCTCTGGCGATATTCCAACCTCCACTAGAGATTGTCATCAAGAGATACCCATGTACCACTCTCTCCCCCAGGATGGGCATGACCATCCCTCCCTGCCTCTCTATCAGTCACCCGAGGCACTAATTGAACCTGGGTTGCTTGGGTCAGTATCAGAACTTTATATCTGTACACCACCAGAGCATCTTCTTATGCTCAGAATTTTGCTATACAGAACAGAAGTACAGCTAGACAGTAATTGTTAGACAAGGTTTTCCGTTACTTAGTACAATACAGACAATGAAAATCCAAAGCAGGCCCGCGGTTTGCCTCCTGACTTTTATAATGTCGATATATATCTGTGCATGGTCATGCTAGTGCTATAATTGTTTATGTTTACCAGAGGCTTCCTGCAGTACAGCAGACAATCCACATGCCTCCCCACCCAAGCTCTTTAAGTGTGTAACACAAAAAAGGCTTTGAATTACTTCACAGATTGCAATAATATTGCAAGCATGTTTCAAAATGAACTGCATACATATGTGTATATGTGTATGAGTACGATTCATTACAGTGACAATGCAAATTATCCAGCACAGTACAGAGCAGAGTCACACTACTGAACACTCAAAACAACTAACATAGTAAAGATTACAAAAGGAAAGGGATTTCCTTTTGTAATCCTTGCATAAAACATTCAATAACAATAGCCTCTAATTTGTCCAATTAATGGTAGTATTACAGAATTTTTTTTTTAATTAATGTATATTGTTAGGGTGAGGGATGGAGGCAGTTATGGTTGGCATGTATTAATAATATGATGTGGGGGGGGGTGGGATTATTGGTTCCTAGGTAAATGCTCGTAAATGCAGTGTGGTCCTGGAGTTCATATATATATATATATATATATATATATATATATATATATATATATAGTTGGGGGGGGTGGCAGGCATAGCACCCCACCTTGTTTGTTTTATATTGTATTTTACCAAAAACTTCAAAACAACACATTTTAAAGAATTGACATGCATAGTTGCAACACCAGTGACTAACTCTCTCCAGAAGACAATATGTACTCAAACTAAGAGGATGTGGTTACGCCCAGCACATCCCCACACCCCCCCAACTATATATACTACCTCCAGGATCACACTACAGTGAGGAAAAGGGCATATACCTTTTACTTGCCTTATAATACTCAACACAGTGCCATATATACTAACTGTAGTTCAGTGAAATGAGATTTAGTGAAATGAGTTTTCAGTAATTTGACTTTTCAGCGAAGTGGTCGGGGGTGAAATGAAATTAAGTGATATGAGATTCAATGAAACAAAGTAGACCCGTTATAATATCCCTTGACCTGGATGCTATGCCCTTGCTTATGAGATGCACCACACAGAAGGCTTTCCTTACCAGTGTGGAAACTTGGTGGTCGAAGTTCAGATTGCTATCAACCTGTGTTCCCAAGTCTCACACCACTGGGTTGGAACTCAGGGGTGTGCTGTCAATATTTTAATTTGTACGGAATTCTCTTTTGCCAAAGGGAATAATAATGCATTTTCTTTTGCATTTAGTTTTAGACCATGGCTTTGGAACCAGTCAATTGTTTGTGTTAGCACTTCTTGTAATATGGTGACTTTAATGGGGGACTCAGTGATTGCTCCCATTTTGCAATCATCAGTTAACTTCATGAGCCAAAGGTTGTTTACTTTGGCCTGGACTTCTGAGAAATAGAAACCAAACTTTAAGTGGCTCAGCCATAGACCCCTGTGGTACTCCACTGGTGACGGGTCTACTGTTGCAGTTGGAGTCGCCAATTTGACAGAGTATGTTCTGTCAGTGAGCCATTTGGCTACCCATATAGTAACATAAGGTTTAATCCCTATATGAGAGAGTTTCTCAACAATGCCAGAGTAGGGAAAAATGAGAATCAAACTCTGTACCTTATGATTGTAAGGTAAACACCGTAACAGTTGTACCAACCCCAACTCCTTTTGTGAGATGTTTTGGTGTTGTATATAAATCCTTGACCATTACTTACTATGAGATGATTTTATGGGTGTGGTTATACTGTAAATTATGTAAACAGTGAAATTAAAAAAATGAAATATGCTGCAATCTTCACATTTTGAAAAATCACTTCCAAATTTAACATGAAGACTATAACTGGAACCAAAATTAATTGCAAAGCAAAACATAACTGATACACTTTAAATCTAGTGTAATTAGCACTGAGGGTCTGCTTTTTCTTAGTTGTAGTTATTTAAATTTAGTGATATACTGCAGCCAAAAAAATAGGTGTTCCTGTACTTTTCAGAACTCAACTCATCCAAAAGAGCAGCATGGCTCTCAAGGTGCTGTTACCTTTGTACTAACAACGTGTTTACAGGCATTGCTGTGTACCATGTTATGCCCCTTGGTGATTATTGAGAGAGCACTGTTCACAGCTTTACATTCCTTAGTGTTTACTATGTGGTGATTAGGAGCTTTTTCAAGGTATTGTTGCATGAATTTAGAATCAACATATTTCTTGTACAACAGCTGCTTACTTGGCATTCAGTAAAAGGAAATACTTTGTTTCATAAAATAATAATAAAACGATACAACATTTCCTGAAAATGCAGCCCATAATATGACATGTTTTGTAGTATACAACATTTTGAAATGACAGTAAACACAGCAGCCATTTTGAACCTCTGCAGCTTAGTATTTACAAATATTTCTATTACACTAGAATTCTTATTGTAAATCAGTGTGGTTACCAGATGTTTGACTTTGTAAAAAACATGACTGTTCAATGATGATTGGCTCCAAGGATAAAGTTTGGAGAAGTTCTCTTTCTAATTGCTTTAATATTCTGTCTTGTCTTTTTTATGCCTATGGCTGTTTACAATATCGACGGTATTTTTCTCTAAAACCAAGGCACACAAGATTAAAAAACAATGTTATATATACTGAGAAGCTGCCAAAGACACATTGCTTAAAATGTATTTATAGTTTTGTCTTGAAGATAAAGTCACTAGTAGAGTTTGTTTGCCCCACACGTACTTTTTTATTTCCCTGCAGGAAGATTTGTCTTCACTGTAAGTGCCCGCGGGAGGAGCACAGTGTATCGGTGATGCCTTTGGAAATGGAAAAGACTGTGAATAAACTCATGTATGACTTTCAGCGGAACTCTACTTCTGATGACGATTCTGGCTGTGCTTTGGAAGAATATGCCTGGGTACCTCCTGGACTGAAGCCAGAGCAAGTAAGGCTGGGTATTACTTTACTATTTGAAAATGCAGATTTCTAATTTTGTAAAGTGACGTTAGTGACATGCAGATTAAAAGTATATGCACATTGAATTCATATGATGACAAAAGCTCAAAATATGATTATTTCTTCTAAAAGTGGAGGCATAATACACTAATATAGTTGCTGCCTTGGGTGTGACTTTAACACATATGGACATATAAAATGTAGATAATACTTGCTTATTGCTCACTGTTGCCCCTTTGTTATGCACATTATGTTAAGACTGAGACAAAAATAAGTTTGAGTACATTTAGCTCCAGCGTTGCTTTTGTTGGACATACAAATGTTCAGACATATATCTCACAACAGGTAACAATAGCCACAGAAAACAAGCAGCTTAATGATCTGTGTTAAAAATCTATTTGATGATATAACTAAATAAATCTAGCATATTTTCAGTTGTATACTTCCCTCATTTGGCTTGTGAGGATCCCTGTTTAGTCCTACTAGCTGTTAAAACAGTAACAATCCTTTGTTACATTGGTGTAGAAAGAAATATTTGATTTTTTCTCCACATTAAATGCCTTGAGTGTAAACAGTATCCTTCATACTATAGCTACAAGCTAATTAAGCATACAGATCTAATTACACTGGAATACCTAAATGTTCATTGATGGTTCAGGTCACAAATAAGCAGATAAAGTAATTAGAAAGGTGGCACTACACATAACCAGCCACTGAACATGTGAACTTAGCAGGAGAGTTTGTACAGGGATGTGTGTGAAGTATTACATGTGACAGAAATAAAGCAAGAAGAAAAGCATTTCATTTTATGCCGGGTATATTTCATGACTGTTTTATTTGAAAAACATGGCTTAACAAAGATAGTTTTTGATTATGTACCTAAAACATTTATTTTATTTGCTGGAAATATGTATCTGTTTCCATTTGATCTAAGTCTCTGAATGAGATGTCTGGACTGGAGTACATGATGACAGATATATTGGTGGCAAGCTAGCCTGAAAATGACATCAGGACTGTTCAAATAATCAATAGGTTAGCCTCTTGTGATGTCACTGCCAGTGAGGCTTGAGTGTTGAAGGTGCAGGGAAGCTACATTGGAGTTAGCAATGTGAAACAAGCAGTAAGAGTAAACCTACATAGATAATTATTTAGGCCAAAGTCAGGAAAACTTTAGAAATTAACAGTAAGAAACTGTGATATTTCTAGTTGCTGTATTTCACTCTTGCGTATATATAATTCAGTTTAGTACTGTGATATCTGAACCTGCAGCCTACTTCCTGTTATTCTGGTTTTTGGATGCATACTCATCATCCATAATTAAATATTAAAACCACCATACCATGAATCATAGCCAGGTAATACTCCTTGGGACTGTATTTCATCAAATCATTGAGTCTTTGCCAATGTATTCCACAGCAGCTTATATAACTAACATCAGTTACTTGCTGTGCTGTTAAATAGATTTATTTTAGAATTATTGGGTTGCTGTAAACTTTCTGTCTGACCTGGACAATGTGTTTAAATTGTTGTATTGATGTTTTCGCTTGGGCTGCAATATACATGTTTCATTTAAGGAATGTAAGCATTAACGGCCTACTGCTATGAAGGCAACACTAAATCCTCATAAATGTCTGTCGTAAGTAACAGTTTGTCAACAGAAAAATCTGTACATGTTTAATTTTGTAAGGCAGCTCTAATGTCTTTTTCATTCAAAATTCTGCCTGCTTTCTGCTGAACAACTCACTTAATTTTCATCTTATATACAAGTGTGTTATTTTTCTCATTGTTTGTGCATGTGTATAGGGGAGCGTGCATATTTTTGTGTGTGTATATGTGTATGTGTTGTATACACACACACACACACACACACATTCATGTACGTCGGTGTGTATGTGTTGTTAGATGTGGTGGATTGATTCATAATTCATAGGGATAGTTACTAGTTAATCAGCCATCAGAACATTTTCATCTTAGCTAGAACACCCAACATCAAGGGTTACCTGACTAACCTCATAAAAGATAGCTCTATCCTATTGTCCAAGTTAGTCTTGAATGTAAGTAAGGTACTACCTTGCTTAATATGAAGTGCAGTTTATTCAAAAAGTTGGAAATAGGAAGGGATAAGAATCTGCCATCCAACATACCCTATTAATTTGCTGATAGATTTTAAGGTCTTACTAGTTAATCATTTGTAAATGCATAGAGCAGCTTAGATTCCTGCTTAGTCTGCCTGCTCTTAAAGGCAGAGATTATTTAAGCAGTTTATAGTCTGTATAAAAACACCAAACTGAACCTGCAGTTCTGCAGGCACAGTTACTGAGTTTTCATGTGATGTAAATGCAGGCAATGTATACCTTCTGGTCATATACAGCACACCTCCCTCCTGAACACACATCTGATTTGTTTTTAAGTACTAAACATGTAGCAAGAGTTCCCTTCGCTGGAGAAGCAATAGAAAACTCAAGCAGCCCCCCCTCCACCCTGACCCCCTCCTCTTCCATTGGCAGGAACTATGAAACTTCTGTGTAAGTCAAGAAGTCCTGAGTTTGAAATTCTTAGAAAATCAACATACAGCAGCAGAGAGGGTAGATGGCAGATGAAGCTGAGGAGGAGGAAGCAGAGATATATAGGAGTACTTCTGTACAATAGCCCAAGTAGCAGTCCAACACCTAAGAGGATCATCACTACTCCAATAAAATACCAAGATTTGCCAACCCAGAAATTACAATAGGTTTACTAAAAATAATCAACCACAAGTCCATATGTATCACTGCCCTCTATATTCCCCCTGGTGATAATATCAAAGTTCTTGAAAACATCGTGTCCTGGTTCTCGTCCAATATAAAAAAATGAAACCTATATACTTGGTCATAACAACATCAACTGGAATAATATTAACTCTAAAGCCCCATTCCACACAATCACCCTGTACAACTTCTCCCAACTAATACCAATCTCCAATCAGACCAAATAAAGATGATACCTCTAGTACCATCTTTGACTGGATCCTAACAACTCACCCAAACTTTATTACCAAAGCCGGAACATTACCTGATCCTCTCAGCGATCACGTACCAGCATTCGCCAACCATCTCCCATCTCCACTGTATAAACAACACCACTACATCCAAACCCGCAACCTCTCATCTTTCAACCCTCTAACCTTCTACAAATGCTTAAAGCATACTGACTGGTCCCCTCTAAAAACCCTTCCTCTAGATTATGTTGTTTCTTACTTTAAGCACTCATTCCTAACCCTTCTCAATCAGCAAGCCCCCCCCCCCTGAACCAAACACATCAAAACCAATCCCTGCCCATGGTTATCAAAAGATGCTAAACTAGCCTTGCACCAAAGGGACAAAAAATGGAAGCAAAATCAAAAACATAAAAACCCTAACACCCTCCTAGAGTATAAGCAACTACAAAACTCCACAAAAAAGCTAATAATTACAGACCACAAAGCCCACTACTCCAACCTCCAGTTCTTGCACTCAACAAATCCCAAAAAATTCTGGGACACCATCTCATCCATGCTGCATCCAGGCAACAAAGAAAACCTCTGGCCAGACCCCAACCTCTCCAACCTTGAAACAGCCAACCAGTTCAACTCATTCTTCATAGACTGCATAACTTAACTATCAGCCTCCTTCCCACCCCCCTCCTCTACTAGCACCCCTTCCTGCCCCAACCACCACCACCCCAATCATCAACCTTTCTCCACATCCTTCTGCCTCAAGCACATCCCCACAAGCACTATAAAAAGACTTCTCCTCAAACTCAAACCCTGTCTCAATGCACCTCGACAACCTTCCACCCAACTTCCTCAAACAATCTGCAAACAGCATTGCCTATCCTATCTCTATTCTTATAAATAGATCCATACAAGAATCATATGTCCCTTCTCTTCAACCTATCCATTTAACAACTTTCACCAACCCATCCCAGACTCATCTATCATCCAATATGCAGATGACTCAACAATAATCTGCTCAGCCTTATCCCCCTCCGAGCTCCCAACTAGCCTTCTCCAAAACAGATACCTGGATGCAGAATAACCATCTGGCATTAAATGCAAATAAAACCAAACTAATGTTTTTTCCCCTACCAAAAACTTCATTGACAAATTCACATTCACCATACAAAGCCAAAATAACACCCTCCTTGAAATTGTTCCCAACACCATGCTTTTTGGCATCATTATTGATGAAGAACTAAAATCTGACACCCACATCCACTCCACAATCAAGAAAATCCACCAAATGTTAGGTCTCCTCTACAGGCACAACCACTTCCTATGCCCCTCTACCCATCAAACTCTTGCATCCACCTTCCTACTCCCCTCTCTTATGTATGGTGCCTCTCTTTTCATCAATCTCCATCTTGGCCTTCAGTCCAAACTTGAATCCTGCTACCACAAGATCTCCAAATTTGCAATCAATCAAAAAAACTCATCACACCACTGCCACTCCCTCCTCACCCTCAGCTGGCTTGAACTACCCAACTACCTCAGTTACCTACAACTCACCATTGGCCACAAGCTCAGCTTTAAACCTGCCAACTGCCCAATTCTTGCAACTTCCTTAAAACCTTACATTCCCAACTGCTCACTCAGATCCAAAAAACAAAATCCCCTTCATATCCACAAACCTGCATGACCTCCTGGACATCTACTGCTGTCCCACTCCCTAGCTAAACAGTGGAACTCTCTCCCCACACACCTACGAAACCTACCTAACCATACAAATTTAAACTCTCAGCTACTGTCTCATCTTTCTTCCAAATGTGAATGCCCTTGCCATGCTCCAACTACCTCTACTATTACTTCATCCCACCCAAAACAATTCCTCCCCTACTAAACACTAATTTTCTTTCTAATATCTATTATACTATAATCTCCTATCTCAAATATACTATTACTCTCTCCATGCATAATATTTTCCTAACCTACTAATGGTTAGTAGCTGTATATTTTGAAATGTTAAACCTACAACTGAGTTTATAACAAAAATATTCACTTTATGTAAATGTTGAAATTTCTGTATTGAATTATGTCTTTTCATTTTTGTAACATTGTGACAAGTCAATTGCAAATATCATGGAGCTTATCTGTAAATGTTTAATTAGCTGTATAAACTATGTCCTTTTGTAACGTGAAATGTAACTTGCAATTATTGTGGAGCTTTTCTCCCCGGGCCTCCACTAAAAACAGGCTCTTCTTGGCCCAATGAACTTCCCCGGTCATCAAACTTAAGTAAATAAATAAATAAAATAAATCTTTGCATGTACACAAGTTCTCCCTCAGTTCTGTGAGAGCAGATCTGTGCAGACAGACAGGCAATATCAAATCTAGAATGACCAAAATTGCAAACAGCTCTGAAAAGCTGATCAAGAAAGTAGTGGAAAGAATGACAAATTGTGAAGTAAACAAAGAGATTATCCATTACAAAAACAAATAGGGGGGGCAGATCAAGAAAGGTGCAGAAGGGGAGGTAGAAAAAGGAGTTGAGCTTAAGAGAGGAGGGTTAGTAGTGCTAAATGCAAAGAATTCTTGGAGGAAGAGGATTGCAGTGAGAAAGATCTGGGAGTTTAGAAAAGCCAAGGCACACAGGAATAAGGGTATGAGGGTGGCAGTAGGCAGGGGCAAGAAAAGAATAGTCAATTTGAGAAAGGGGAGAATGCAGTAAGGGATATGGCAATAAGAAGAGAAAAGGGTAAAGGTCAAATGTGAGATAGCAAGTGCAAAGGTCCACAGCAAAGAGAAAATGAAAATGTTTGGGAAAAGGTAGTTGGTTTATAGCAAATTATAGAGAAAAAACATAGGGAAAAGACAGGAGACTAAGGAAACATTAGAGGAAGCAGCAGAAGAAAAAATGGGAAGTATAAGCAAGGAGGAGCTGTGGTAGCACTTTGGCAGATGAAAAAAGGGTTCAGCCTGTTAGGAAAAAGGCAACCAACCTAGAGGAATGTAAATCAGGAAAGGTAGCATAGAAAAAGCATGGAGGAAGGGCAAAACAAGGGAGGTGATCCAAGAGGGGCAGATTAATGACATTTGTGTCAGCCTAAGAATGACAGGAGAAAAAGTACATATAGTATGACAGGCAGAGTGAGTGTCAAAATATTAAGAAGGGTAAATACAGGTATTCCCAAATAGGAGGGTTTAGAAAATCTAGCCATGGGAAGGCAAGGGGCTTCTGGTAGTAGGGCATTTTATGACAAATGTTATGAGGGAAGAAGGATGGAAAGGAAGTGTTTAGTTGATGAATTAAATGGTTGCATGGCTGATACAAGAAAGAACAGGCTTGCCCCCCCCTCCAAGGTGGATGTAAGAGTCAGGCAGCAGATAAGGTTGATACAAGTTGTTTAGTGGTGTGGTGGTGCTGGGGTGGGGGAGGGGGCAATGAGGGCTCTATAATGTAATTGCCAGGTGTAGGGATTTGGAAGAACAGTACTCTTTTCCAGATTACTACTGGTGTCCAAAGTAGTATAACAAATAATGTAAGAAAATGCATTTGAAATGCTGACTGGATGATTATGGGTAAGGAATCACTGGCAAATGAATGTAGGGGACCTGGCAGAGATGCAAACCAAAAAATATTGCTTTTCTACATTTAAACAAATGTGCTTTTAAATTGAGGTGGAAGGGGTGGGGGTACAAAAAGCAAACAGGAAGGACATCAATGGACTCGAGTAAGAGAAAAATAGGTTGGTACATGAAGAAATATAAAACTGAGAATGAGATCAGACGGACAGAAGGTTATACTAATTGTGAAGGGATAAGAAGACTTCAGGCACTATGAACAGCAGGCAGAGCGAACATAATATAAGTAATGAATACTTGGATACCTGGAAAGAAAGAGTGGGATATGGTTAATTAAAGGAATAGCACCACAGGAGCAGTGGCAGTCTGTGTAAAGAATAAATGTAAATGTGAAGTACTGGAATTAATGGGGGATGAGAAGGAGTAAATCAAGGGTTGGGGGCAATAGATTCTTAGAACATAGAAAAAACAAATCTCTTTGCAGTCAAAGTGGAGTGGATGAATGAGGTTGTGACATATGGTCAACATCTGTAGTCTCCACATGATTTAAGGGAAGATTACATATTAATAAAGGATACAACAAGGGTGAGAATGTAAGAAAATAGTAAGGTTGATGGAAGACAGTCGTCTCCTTGAAGCACACTTGAGCATCCCAGCATCAAATACGGGGAAGGAGAATGAAATAGTTATCATTTTGGTTTTGCCAGTGAAATGCATGTCCTGATCTGGTATGTTACTACTGTTGTACATTCATGCATACTGCAGCATTTCTGCACATGCCTAGTTGCTTGGATCATTGCTGAAAAGGTCCCTGGGCAGTTAACTAACCTGGTTAACAAAGGATAAATAAAAAAGCGAGATGATGCATACTAAAGACTTAAATCTTCAGACAGTACTTTAAACTCTAACATCATATCAGTGTTTCTGAAGGCTAACCTTTCATACTTTAAGGTATACTGTGAATGAGCACACACACACACACACACACACACACACACACACACACACACACACACACACACACACACACACACACAGACACCTTGTCCATATTTTTCCTTCTTGACTGTATCTGTTTTCTGTGAGATTATGCTGTCCTTACATTGTGTTAGAGCTACAAACAAATATGAATCCCTGCAGGCTCATTAGTGAAATGTGTCTGCACTTATGATAATTATTTAACTTTAAAATTATGAATTCAAATGTCTTAATTTGCCTTGTCATGACAATTTTGTCTCCACACCCAGTCTACTCTAAGCGGCTTTCTACAGAGTCACAATATTCAATCCATGTTTAGTCATAAAACATGATTTAACAGTACACAGATGGAGCATATGCAATGTCTAGTTTTCAGATAGATTATTAGATGTCAGTGTCTGGGAATTCAGAATGTGGCTTTCCAAGATTGCAGTTAAGAGCATTAGGAATTCCCCAGACTATTCCACCAAACTTGTGCAAAGCATAAATGCATAATATAAATACATTTTAACCTCTTTGGCTATGTTATACACTGGGCTTTGTCACATATTCATTCAAAAACAACCTTATACTGCATATTAGCTTTGACAGGAATACTTATAAGGGAAAACGATCATGTAACTTAATATCAGGCACACCATAGCCAGTTTTCTCTTAACAGCCATGGTGCATGGCAGTCCTAAAACTTTCATCCCTGTTCCAGAAAACAAATTCCTTTACCTGTTTATGGCACCACATCTTCCTAGCAAAAATGCAGTCCTCCCATTTAACCTTCCACTTACTCATCTTCTTCCTTTTCAAACATTCCTTCATACCCCGCATATAAGGAAGCCTTCTTTAACCACTTTCCGAAGTCTCAATCCCCAATATCAAGTCCTCACTACCAAAAATTAAACCTCACTTCCAGTGCATAAAACAGCAAGAGAATTAACATCATACAAAGTCTCAAAAAAGCAAAGCACAAAATGTTAAGAAAAACAACATTTATAATATGAAAACCATAGCCAGCCACCTTTCATTATACAGTTTCCCTTTTAGTAAGGTTCAAATGAGAATCCCACAAAACCATTCCAGAACTACTCATAGTCTCCTTCTCAAAGCATTCCAGCAAAAAAGTCTCACCACACAAGTTGTACTCTAAGGAATATAAGAGGGTGTCCATAGGTGATAAGCATTAACATTATTGTAGTATGAGGGAGATGAAGGGGTTTCCAAAGCAAAAACATTACAGTTCTGTTAACTGAGATGTTAGACACAATAATCTTAGACAATGAGCAGTAACATTATTGTAGTGTTGTACAGTAATATTTTAGTTTTGTAGTGTAAGGGATAGAGTCAGAGGGCACAACACTTTGAATATATACTGTGGATACTATAGAAAAAAAAAACAATATACTTCTTTTAACATTAGGTAGTGGGATGCCCAATCCTATGCAACCATTGTTCTATTTATTCAAAAAGGTTGGTGGTGGAAGATGCTCATGCAATTGTGCTGAAGTACATGGGATGAGCAGTGGGATGAGTTGGAAATGGAGGACATGACAGTATGATGTAGAAATACCTTGAATAATGAGCACATTACCAACTGCATTTGTGAAGGAGGAGGTGCCCTTTGAAACAAGCATAAGGGGTGCATGTCTATTTCCAGTTTTTACAATGCATCACACTCAGGGGGTGACCCTAATTGTGCAGCACGGTGTGACTCTTCTTTTGTTACATGGTTGCTTTGGAGATTGTGTACAGATTATAGTTTTCCACTGTGTCAGCAGGGACCCTCAATAATATATTCTGTGTTGAGATTCCTGGTGTAATACATATAAGTTCTTCTCTGACCTATCTCAAGTATGGCTGACTTTAGTGTACAAACTTTTAATATTTAACAAAAACTGGAAGCCAAACAGATGTAGACAGGATGTGCTTTATTAAAAACAAGTAAGCACTTTCATTCAAATATCTCCCAAGTATGCAACAAAGTCTAGAAGATTTAGGATTTTTGCCTGGAAGTGTTTAAATAGGTATTTTTATACCCCAAGTAGACTCTAAAGTATTTTTCCTCAAGTGGATTGCAAATGTTGGAAGTGTGACAGGCAATAAAGAGGTAGCTGGGAACATACTTTTTGGGAGTGTAATGAGCTGGTAGAATTTTGGGATTCTCTGTCAGAGATGCTGATTGAGCTGATTGGACTGACTGGGGAGATGATTTTTTTGAGTTATACAGAATCAAAATTGCCCAGACATAGTAAAGCCTTGCTGAGTCTAATTATGGTGGCTGCCAAAAAAGCAGTTACTAGAAAATGGAAATCAAAGTCTAGACCAACTTTACTCGAAGCAGTAAATATAGTAACAGAGATAAAACAACTGGAACTGGGATCTTAGAAAAGGGAAGGAGCAAACTACATAGGAAAAAAAATAGAAATTGTGGGAACAATATATGCAGAGCAGGAATGAGGTTTAAGAGACAGGATTTGAATGAGCCATATAATGCTTAACTGACAATGACTGGATGGTTTATAAGTGATGTATAATGTTTACAACTAGAGTTGTTTCATTGGCGTCCATGATGCAAACTGTTTGTAACTAGAGTGATATCATTTTGTATGTTTTTCATTTATATGAATGTAAGATTCTGTCATATGTGTAAATGTAATACAGATGTTTGAAAACAAAATCATTTGAATGGCTTCAAATTGTCATTACTGACCCTGGGCTTTTGAAGCAGGTTTTAATACTTCTTGAATCTCAGCCAATGTTATTAATTTTGGTAATGATAAATGGCTAGAAGTTACTCTTTTGGCAGAAAATAACAGGTACTCTTAAATAATGTCCTATATACCACCATAAATGTATTTTTGGTTTCGCCCAGACTCAGTATTTTCTCAAATTTTACCCTGAGCTGGCAAACACATTGTGCAACATAACTGGCCAAACTAGATGAGATGAACAGCAACAAATTTGTATTATACACAAACCAGGGAGATTGGTCCCACTGTGATTGCATCTGCCTATCTAGCTGTCCTTTCCTTGCCATTGCTTACTCTGTACACCTGCTGGATATCAATCTCTTGATCTGTTCACTAGGTTAATAATCCTGTTACTGCAGATTAACACATGGCATAATGAAGAACGCTGGCAAATTGAATGAACTGGGTAATTCAGCAGTGCTTAAGTCATACATGTTTGCATCCTCTTTATTCACTCTGAGCCTCAGATTGATAAAACTTACTATTAAAATACCAACCATACCGCCCCCACAAGAGGACGGATGGTTATGCTATTTCTAAAGGGAATTGCATCAGTAAAGCAAGTAGCCCCTTTTCCCCACACTCTTTTTGACAGTTTACATTAGTAGGAACCTGTTTTCTCCATCTGTGATTGCATGGCCACCTACAGTTTAAGCTGATAAAAAAGTACGCCTTCAAAATGCTTGAATCCCTAATGTTTAAGTAATTTTACAGAACCATTTATATATGCAGTTGCAGAATCTATTTTTAAGCAGGACATACTCCCTAATGACAATAACTTTATTAAGTGCATAGGTAAAGTGTCGCTATAAAGACAATTCATCATTAAGACTTCATTTATTTCATTATCCATACAGCCGATTTCTTTTGCTAGTGTATGTACACTGTCACACTTCGAGGTGCATGGGAGTCTAATCAGGAAATATGTTTGACATGAAAAGCTTAACTGGAGCAGTGCCCAGAATCAGATATGGGACAACAGTTCCTAAGCTTTGACCTTAGAAATGAAACTAATAGCTACCACTCACATTTTACACTGTGATGATTATGTTTCATGTTCATGAGCAGTCCTGGGGATTGCTGGAGGAAGGATCATTGTGTGATTTCCTGTAGCAGACTAGTTTAAAACTGTTTAATTTTCCTGTATATAAGCCTCATGTTTGTGCATTTGTTGGCTAAATTAACCAGAGCTGCTCTGCTTTTGCTGTACTTTGCCTGAGGTCCAGAGTATTTCTACTTGAATCCAAGCCATCCGAAGCTAAGAACAAGAAATTAAGCTTATTTTGCGTTTGATCTGCACTTTTCATTGTATTTTACTGTTTTAATGCATTAATCTGTGCCTTTTTGATTATTTCTACTGTTTTTACTGTTTGTACATGATTATTACCTGCACTTATTTTTCACTGATATATTGCTTAGTTAGCATAGACTAGAAACTAGATCCAGTCTTGCTGAATCTAGCCTGTTTTTCATAACTTGAACTCAAATCCAGCCATCTTACATCTAGAAGGGCTCCTCCGCACCCTTGTGGTAGAAGAGTATGGATATAGACTTGTCTGAGCTGGGGATTGCTAGAAGAAGGATCATTGTGTGATCTCCCATTGGCAGACTAGTTTAAAACTGTTTAATTTCACCTGTATGTAAGCCTCGCTTTTGCTCATAGCTGCACCCTACTCAACGGTGGTTAGTTGTGCTTTATATAGACACAGATGCCTAGAAATTATTTTTCCCTGGAAGCTAGTGCATCAAACCCTCCCAGGTTCCCTGCTGCTCTGTGGGCAACACAATTGCACATTTCTGCACTACAGGCAACTCAGCTGAGTAGCGTTGCCCCACTTTTCATCCCTGATCTTCTATAGAATAAGTCTCCTAGTTAATCCCAGAGCAATAGCTGATCAGATTTGCCCCCTCACAAATTAGTACTTTAGAATTACCTGCTACTATGGACAGTCAGTTTCCCAACATTCCTCCAGCCAGGCTGATTGACACTGGTATCCTGAGGTAATGTAGCAATAGGCTCATCTATACTGACAATCACTTGCTCCTAAAATAAACACATACAGTATGTGAGGGATGTAACTATATCATGAAACTAGAATTGTTCCTCTCACATAACAATAAATAAGACATCGAACAATTTGCCATCACACACACCTCTCCACTCACACAAGATAAGATCAAGACACATAAACCCACATACATGGAGGTACTCATTAAGTGCCTACTGAAAGACTCGAGACCAGGAGGGATGAAAGCACAAAATTGCCTTGTATTTTTATCCACTTTGGTTTTATCCAAATAATAACGAAAGAGGCGACACCATGGCTCATTGCAGAATATTTAATATATCAAAATACTAAATAAAACACAGTAAGCACTTTCATGTTTCCGAGAACGTTCCTTCAGACTTTGATACAACAGTCACCATTTACCTGAATTAAACAGTATCATTAGCATTTATACAGGACTGTTTTGTTTTTGACATTCACTTTGTTTTTATATTAAAGTTCAACACACTCTTAAGGTCAATGGGGTTGATCATTTTCTTTTTTGGTTGTAGGTGACATAAATAAAAGTTCTCTTGATGTTTTGCTGAATACTTTATCAACTGATAAATGTAAAGTAACAAAAAAGTATCTCACATAAAAGGTTACATTTCATGCGTACACACCTTAAATTACTGATACGTCCCAATGACTGAACTTTGTTGCTTTCTTCCTCAGAGCTCTAGCTCTGCTTACACAGGGCTGTGTGAAGCTACTTGTTAATATGCTTATTGTGTCCCGTTTCCAGTGAACTCTGCAAGGCATAGCAAGTGTCTACACAGTTAAAAAGTTATACAAAGTAATTATACTGTGTGCTTATTATAAAGCTGTAGAAATTAACCACGTACAAAAGCTGCACTTAGATGTGAGACTATAGGTAGTTGGCAGGTACAAAACATATATAGAGATAAATACTTGCAGAAGTAGTGTAGGTTAACATTGTGGAGAAAGCCCAGTGCAGTACAGAAGGAAGAAGTCCAGAGAGAGTTCAACATTTCAGAGTACTCAGGGCTTTCTTTGAATATAATTTATGGGCTACAGATGCTTTACCTATCAACATTCAGGAAACAATTGGTAAAAGAAACACACATTGCTCACAGCTTGCTGATAAAAGCTTCTTCCTGCACACATCAAACTTTTTTTTTTTTTCAGGAAATAAAACCCCACCTACACCCAGACTTCTCAACTGTCTCTGATTTTTCCTCATATGTTTGTCTTACCGCTTGCACAATTTTTATTCTGTACTACATTACTGATGATTACAATCAGTCACTAATGCCAGACTTTAGATTTTCATATTTCTTACTTTTCTGAAAATGCAAATAATGCAAAACCTATTGTTCTATTACCTTTTTAAGTGAATCTGAGTAAAGAGGTTGAGAGGTATGCCTGCACCTGCCAGTGTGGCAAGTAACTCATATCCCCCATCCTTACATATTATAAACTGATTGGCTACAAAAGAGAAGGGAGAGGGAGAAAGCCCTACCCCAAACCAGCTACAACAGGGTTGCTCCACTAGTGGCATATGTAGGAACCTGTATACAGAAAGAACATTGGCCATTTCTGATTGGGCAGTACATAGCCATTCCAGTCTTCATCATGCAAGTGTAGGGCAGCTGTTACATATACAGTACAAATGTCCTCCATACTTTAACATGATTACTGTGATCTGTAATGTCTGTTGTATTTTTTCAGCTTATGAACCATTTTAGGATGACTGCTAGTACCTGAATATATGATGCTAAAACTTTTAACAAAAAATCCTATTAAATTAAGTACTGCATAAATAGTAGTACAAGAAGAAAAATGTCACTTCCACTCAGAATTTTTTCAGAGAAGCAGTCTGGCAAATCTGAGTTGATAAATTTCAACAAACTGTTTTTTGATAATCTGTAGTGGATTATTTATATGCTCTCTATAAAAGTGTACATGTTCCATTTGTTGTCCCATAATGTCTAGTTATTTATTTACACATTACTGATATGATGCTCACCTTTATAAGGCCTGGGCCCATTCTACTGATATTTGTCAATAGAATCTACAGTTATCCAGCCCTCAAACTCAGTAGTTAACTCAAAATTGTAATTATTGCCAGAGATCAGCTGCTTAAACAGATAATCCTAACATTTTAACATAGTTTTGGTATGTCATGAAGATGTGTGACTTGCAAAATAATTACATAACTGGCTTTAGGCACCAGTGAACCCTTTGGTCACTGAGGGCCCCCTGGTCGTGAAGGGCCCCAACCACAGCAAACTTATCTTACATTGATATTTTGTAATATGTCAGTCAAACCAACAAAAGCTAGTACAGCAATGTTGTGTACTTAATAAAGCAAGTAGGTATTAATAGCTCTTATTTATATCTCCTTTAAATTCAAAGATATCACTGGTTACAGTAACATTGTTTTGTCAAGTAACAGGCTTCATAATTCCATGAAATATGTTGCCATAGTGCCCCTGGTTTAGTTAAGTCCTGCTAGTGGACATTCTCTCCACTAAAACTAGCAACATAGCTAGCTTTAGGTATTCAACTGTGTGGGTACCCCACAAAAGCTGCTGCTGGCTGGTGAAAAATGAGAAAAAATATATATTAATTTTCTGATTATGCTCTTTAACTGAACGGGGCTGAGATATGACCTTGTTAGGCACGACTGATAATAAAGATGAGCAAGGTAAGCGCTAGAGATCAGCAGCCCAGA
Organism: Protopterus annectens; assembly: GCF_019279795.1. Lineage (NCBI taxonomy): Eukaryota > Metazoa > Chordata > Ceratodontiformes > Protopteridae > Protopterus > Protopterus annectens. The sequence continues at coordinate 1,319,596,671 of NC_056739.1, forward strand.
GTGACCAATCTCAGTGCATACCTTGGATTTTAAGAGTTGATGTTTCTAATCTTCAGGGATAGTTTTATCTTTCAAGGAGCTTTATAAATACTGGCAGAACACCAGATACTGTAACTCTCAACTTTTCTGCTCAAGAATTCTGGGCAAAACCAAAAATAATGGCAGAATAAAGGTTCAAAATCAGAAAAACATTTTAAATATTACTATAATAGAATGAGACATCTTGCATCAACATGCATTTTTGGACAATAAAAAAGAAGTATGAAACTTTTATGTCTGGATTTATTGATTGCCTATAATCCTGAATGATTTACCAGCAAATTAAACTTTTTATGATGGACAAAGCAAAATTATGAGGCAAAATCAGGGCTGGTCTGTGAAATCAGGGGCAGTGATATGCATGCATTACTCTTTAATAAGGTAAATAAAATTGACTTATCCCAGCTGCTGTTTAATAACTGCTAAACAGCAGTCACTGATCTGGTATGGCAGTGCCAGTGTTGCACAGTGTATTGCTACTTGCTGAAATAAGTACAAAACTATGGTGTATGCTTGTCTGTGTATGTAAATAAAATCACTGATTTTTATCTGTGCACACTCAATAATGCCAGGACACATACTTTACTCTGGGTATCAGCAAAAATTTAATTAACAAGTAAATGAATTTCAAAAGTAAGGCATGAAATAAATAACAGAGCATTCAGACACTTATATTTCCTTGAAGTCTTGTGAGCCCCAATCCCCAGACTGTATAAATAGATTTTTTCTTGGACTTAGAGCTTCTGCTCTCAGCCACACCCATTCTAAAACCAGCCCTGCTTAGATATGTGCATACAGAAGGTTTCTACAGAGTTCTGTCAGGGGGGGCTATGGATTTTGTGGTCATTATGTCTTTAATTTTCATTACAGTCAAACCTTAGAGGTGTGCACAGGAGGTCATTATAGCTTGTATTTGGGTCTGGAACAGTGTGGTCATTCTTTCTTTTACTTTTCTTACAGACTTCAGAGGTGTACAAAGGAGGTTACTATAGCTTATGTAGAGACTGTGTACTGTCTAGGATCAACAAAGTGGAACACAGTACTGCAATATATTTTTTTTCAATTCCTCACAATCACACATCAGACACATACACAGGTGGCTGCCTTTGGGGATTAGGAGTGAGGAGGTATGCTATGTAAATGTATGTTAGCAGTCACTTGAAATACATGACTCTGGCCCATTTGGCCTTCACTTTCATCCCAATCTAACACCAGAGGGATGCACAGGCAGTGACTGTCATTTTGGGGGGATTTAGGGAGACAATCAGTATTCCCAGATAGGATTTGTGCATCCTCCCAATAATTGGCAGATAATTTATTACCTACACTTATGTCTTCATTGAAAGCAAAAAATTAGGCTGACATTCTTTTCTTGCTCATGATTTCTGTTTAGGCCACCACTGGAGCATTTCAGAACATCTATAACCCTATGGTTTCTGGTGTCTAAATTTGACTCAGTAATTTTCTGAATGGTTATTATTGTGCTGTCTTGGTCAGAAAAGGTATATTGAAAGAATGCAAGGAAAACTAAAGTTGAACAGGGACACAAAGATTTCTTTCTTTAATCATCATTTCTGTTCAATACATCACTGGATAACAAATTGTGTACAAAAAGACTTTAAAATGTACTTCAGAGCATATATATAGAACATTATGGTTTCTTAAAAAGTGAAAGAGTTAAGGTAAAAAAATTTGATAAAAGGAAGAAGAAAGCAATGTGTATGTTGTGAGGAGCCAAAGATTGGAGAAAACAGAGAGGGTCAGTCGAGGAAGTTCATGCATGTGAATGTGTTTTGGGGAGATGAAACAGTAACCAGTGCCTAGGGCACCATTTAATCTAAGTTCAGCCCTGTACATAGAGTTGTTATAATGTATCATTGCTACAGTTAAATGCCAGTAACTGTGAATGTTCCTCAGTGAGATGGGCCAAAATAATGTGATGCACAGGCTTGTCATAATCTAAGAGTATTGTAGCTGCAGGTCAGTCTCTGTGTACAACTCCTAAAAGTTTGCAGCTTAAACTAAAAGGTTGCCTAGGATGAGGAGTGGCAGTGACAGGGTGATACTTAAGGCTAGAAGTGCCCAGGGGCCCTCAAAATGCTAAGCCCATCCCTGATAACTATTATAGTAGTTGCAAGCACAGGAGCTCATTGTTCAACCCCCAAGCACCTATGTCTTGTGACTGCCACAAGAGATTATATGAAATTTGTTGATAAATTACACAGAAGGGTGTTGTTCAAATAACTAAAATAAAAGCAAAGGAAAAAGTGAAATAAAGTAATGCTGGTTGGTGAAAAGCATGTGAGTAAGGATCGTAAATTCAAGGATGCCTCAGTTATGATAACATTAATGTGCAATATTTCAGGCATAACGTGGAAAATAATCAGTTCTCTCAAAAAAGTAAATGAAAAACAATGTCCTTTATCACATGAAGAAAGGATGACAGGGAGACATCTGTTAGCATAATGTTAAAGAAAAAAGGAAGGCTCATAACAGATTTCATAAATAAAATTGCCGTTGCATACATTGCTGCCACAGTATATAATTTTATTGCTTAAATTTCCATGCATACACAGTGAATTTGTGAAATAAAGTCAGCTTTATCAAGCACCTTTCAGCTTTCATCCATACATGACCACTTTTTCCCATTTTTGCACATGGGGTCAGGGTGTGACTTCAACAGTGACAATCACCTATATTCAATGTGTAAACCATTGTGTGGCTAGTCCTGCCAGAGTTGGTCTTCCACACCACACACTCACACCTACGAGCTACGGCCAATTTAGTGTCCAGGCCACCTACTACATGTCTTTGGGATGTGAGATGAAACTGTAGCACCTGGAAGAAACCTATGTGGACACAAGCAGGACATGCAGGCTCTACATAAAAGGCATCCCAACTGAGAATCAAACTAGCAAATCTCTTGCTGTGAGGTGACAACACTGTCCGTTACACCACTGTGCCATCCACCTTTCAGCATTGTTAAGCTCAAAACTCATTCTAGATCATAAACAGCAATCACAACAGAAGACCATTAAGAAGTTAAATTGCTTAAACCTGTGCAAAACACTTTGGACTAAGAGACTTCTGTTTTGTGTTTGACTGTAGATGTGTATTAAAGCTTATAATGCTTTTACAGTAGCAAAAATAATACTTCTTTTCTAACAAGTATTTCTGAAGCAGCATTAAGCATGTTTTCCTTTCAAATCTATAAAATTTTTGTGCAATTTTTTCCTCTGTCTTGTAGAATACCACAGCAGCAAGTAAAGCACCTGTTACTGCAAACACATATCTGAAAACATTAAGCATGTCACAACTTCCAGCACTGCTAAACACTTAGACATCCCGTTGCAAACACATATCTGAAAACATTAAGCATGTCACAACTTCCAGCACTGCTAAACACATAGATATCCTATTGCAAACACATATCTGAAAACATTAAGCATGTCACAACTTCCAGCACTGCTAAACATTTAGATATCCTATATATATTTTCTTTCTCTGTAACTGATAACACATGGGGCAGGTAAAGCTCCTTGCACTATAATGAATTAAGATCAGATCTGTCTAATCATAACAAGATGTTACAGGGTCTCAAAATGAATGTCATAACTTTCTTCCCATAATTCACTTCACATCACTCTCAAAGTTAATTTCTTGACATTAATTTCTTGAACATATAACAACTTGGTAGTGATCAGGGACCTGATTGTAATATTCAGCATGTAGCCTACAGTTACTGTATTTCTTACATAATTTTATGTAGAATGGTATTGGTTTTCAAAACCTAACTGAAGGTAAAGTACTGTGATAGTGTAACATTTCAGTTTTTGATGCAATCTTTTCTCCCTGGTAATAAAAAAAAATCCAGTCTTCAGTGAATGCTTTTCCCTTGAGGGGATACATTAAGGTTCATAGGAGATTACTAGGCTAACAGATTACAAGCCCTTACAAGGCTAACCAATATAACCCAATTTGACCCAATATATGGCCCCTAGGGTCAATAGCTTTGTGCCTATGACTTGAGTATTTTACAGACTAACCCTGTCCATAAGAGACCTAGGCACTACCCCACGTGTGAATTTATGATATGATTCCCCATCCACTGATCCAAATTACATTTGAAGAGGGCTACGGAAGGGCTCTGCTTAATGTGAATTGGAAGTATGTTATAAAGAAGGGGCAATCTCTGAGGCACATATTTGTCTCTCCAGCATGTTTTAAGTCAATGACTAAGTTTAGAGTCTTAGATTAGGTGACCTTTGTGCTGTTTGACCTGGAGATGTGTAGCAACTCCATCAGGGCAGGGTTTTGTGCCTTGTAGATCAGGCATTGGTCACCCCTTAAGAGTTGGTAGGAGACAGAGTAAATGGACAGGGTTTTTCGTCTATCCTCATAGGACATTTTATTTATTTAAACTATGCATTTTCTTTGTGAGGAACCTCTGAGATCACTCCAGCTGCTGTAAGTGCCTAGTCATATACATGCCAAATAGTGCATTGTACTCAATTATTGGTCTACTGAGGGCTGAATACAGTAAGACTAAAATTTCCGTGGATCTGGATACCATACCGTTACTTATACGTTGTGCCACATAGAAGGACTTCTTCACCACTGCAGACACATGGCAGTCAAAGTTCAGGCTACTGTCTACCTGGGTACCTAGATCTGTCATCTCTGAGTCTACTCTTTGGGTTGCGCTATTGATGTACTTTGCAGGGGTATTTTACTTCCCAAAGGGTATGATAATACATTTTATCGCATTTAGCTTTAGGCCATGGTTCTGACACCGATCATTTGTCTAATATAGACCCTACTGAAGTATGTCTACATCATTGGAGGATTCAATGATTGCCCCAGCTTGCGGTTGTCAGCAATTGTTCTCATCCAGAGGCCTTCCACATTAGCCTTGACTTCAGAAAAGTATATTCCAAACAGGAATGGTGCCAGCACTAAGCCCTGTGGCACACCACTAGTAATTGGCCATTTGCTTGATCTGGAATCACACACTTTAAACACGTGTCCTGTTCATGAGTCAATTGGCCATCCATCTGGTGATGTATGGATTTATGCCCAGTTTTATGAGTTTATTTATAGTACCCAAGTGCGGAATTGTGTCAAATGCCTTGGCCAGGTCGAGGTAGGCAGTATGTACTGTTTTATCCTTATCCATGGCCTTAGTGACTTTCTGAAACAAATCCACCAGATTCAATAAGTATGACCTGCTCTTGATAAAGTGTAATTTGGTTGGGTTCAGTGTTTGGAGGTATTCTTTGTCATTAGTTATTAGGTCCATGATTATTTTTTCCCATGGCCTTACATATACTTAAGACTAGTTAAGCTTATGGTCTGCATTGTCCTGGTTCTGTAGATGGTTCATCTTGATGCAGAGGGATAACTGTTGCTGTCTTCCACTTTATTTGGGCAAAGCCAGTCCAGAGACTGTGGTTAAATAGGTTCATAGGTGTTTACTAGGCTAATGACCACAAGGGACTTTTTAAGTCTAGCCATGCATCCCGGATCTCTGTCAAGTTGCCTGGGAGATGAAACATTTACAAGTTACATGTGTCCATTAGAGATATAGGTGCCAAAGCAGGGATGAATTTTTAGTTTGCCATCCACTTGTCCAAGTTGCACTTGAATTGGTTTAGGGAGGAACTCTGCTTCACATGGATGGGGAGCCTGTTCCATAGATGCAGTAGTCTCTGGGATACATACCTATCTCTCCAGAAGGCGCTATTTATATCACAGGCAAGCTTTAAGTCGTTAGAATTGGCAATTCGGGTGCTGTTTGTTTTGTAGAGTGGGGTCTGACAATGTCCTGTATGCCAGGCATAGATCTCCCCTCAAAAGCCTGTAGGAGACAGAATACAGGTATAGGGCCTTGAGGTGGTCTGCATAGGACGTTTTACTTATGCCCTGTATTCTTTTAGTGAGGAACCTCTGTGGACATGCCAGTTTGTGAATATGCCTGGTTAGGTATATACCAAAGGGGGCATTGTACTCAATGATAGGTCTGATGAATGCCAAATACAGTGGAACAATGACTTCCTTGGATATAGATGCCATACCTTTGTTTATAAGTTGCACAGCATAGAATGATTTTGTCACCGCTGTAGACACATGATAGTCAAAGGCTAGATTGCTATCTATGTGTGTCCCTAAGTCCCTGACTACTGGGTCAGCTCTAAGTGGTGTGTTGTCAATATGATAGTTACCAGGGATGGATGACTTCCCAAAGGCTACTTATGCAATTCTTGGCATTTAGTTTTAGTCCATGGCTCTGACACCAGTTGTTTGTCTTTGTCAACCCCTGACAGTGATCCTAATGGACCTGATAAGTCCTGATTTAAGCTGTTTAAGAGGCAGCCTGCTATGTTGTCAGGACCTATTGAAGCTGTGTTTTTAGCTTTAAAGAGTGCAGTGGTAACCTGCTCTTTGGTGAGAATTGCCAGTGGAGTGGTGGAGGGTATTTATTGGGGGAGAACTGGTTTATTGAGGGAGAACTGGGGGTAATGGGGAGGTAAAATTTGAGCTGAATTTGTTGGCCAGCAGATTTGCTATATCTTCTGGCTGAGTATAGGTGATACTATCTACAACTAATTCCGCATATTGCTGGGTGTTGTTCTTAAGGTTGTGGACATGCCTGATAAATGCCTTTTGGTTATCCTTAGCTTTGGAGGCAGTTTTTACCTCAAAGTCTGTTTTCAGACACAACTAGTTCCCTGATTTACATATTTAGACTAATGAGGGTTTTTTGCTCTATTATACACATTCTCTCTTACTTCTCAAAAGGCTTTTCTTTCTTTTGTTGTACAACCAATTAATACCAAGGGAGCACCAGGGTGACTTGTTTTTGCAGTTTAACCTGGGTTTATTTTGGTCTGGTACTGCCATTTCTATGCATTTGTTTATATGGACATACAGGTCTTTTGTGTATGCATCTGTATATGTTTCTGTGTTTTCTGGATTAGAGGGAGTTGGAAACAAGCTATGGCATCCCTTAATAGTAAGCAGTTTAGCTTAGAGAAGTTCTTAAAGTTTTTGTAGTTAGGTAGGAGGACTAATTTTACCGTTATTTCAAGGGAGATGGCTTTGTGATATGATCTTACTAGTGAGGACATAACACTGTGTGTGTGTGTGTGTGTGTGGGGGGGGGGGGGGTGCAGCACTTTCCTATATTTGTGAGTACCAGATTTAGGATATTTGTTCCCCTAGTAGAAGTGCAGACTAGCTGCTTCAGGGCATTTGAATTTGCAAAGTCAAGAAATCCTTGGGCCTTCATATTAGAGGTTGCGTATGCCTCCCAATTAATGCAGGGGTAGTACAAATCACCCATGAGTATGGTAATGGGCTGGATGTTGAGTGATTCTAGTAACTTCAGGTATGATGTATGGGTTTCCTGGTTCATGGTGGGGGACCTGTAGCTAGCAAGTTTATGGTTTATCATTTTCTAAGTATTATGGCAACTCTGTGCTAGGTCTCCCTGACACATTTCAATCATAAAATTTCTCTCACAACAGTCTCCTCTGAGAAATTGGAAAGATTACCTCATTTATTCCATGTTTAAAACTGGTTTATTGAAAGCACTCACTAAAAATATATAGACTGAAATGCAAAGTGATCTGTGCTGATTTGTAATCACGGAGTATGAAATGCTTTAAACAATTCCTTGTATGCCACATCCAAGAGCCCATGCATGCATAAAAACTTGTGTGCATATTTGTTCATAATTTACTGTTTATGTAATAATTTGCAAAGCAAATTCATACTGCATTTGTTTTCTTTACCGTCCTACATGGCAGTAGCTTAATACAATAATCTATTTGCATTTGATTTTCCTATTTAATAGACTTTGATGGCTAGACAAATGGACATTTAATTCAGTGGGCAGAAAGTGGTGGTTTCTGCTTTAGTATACAGAAGATATAAAAAGTTTACACACCTCTGTTAAAATGCCAGGTTTTTGTGATATAAAAAAATTAGACCACAATAAATCAGTTCAAAAAGTTTCCCACCTTTAATGTGACCTATAGCCTGTACAATTCAATTGAAAAACAAACAAATCTGTTAAGGGGAAAAATATAAAAAATAAAAAATGTACAATAAGCTGGTTGCATAAGTGTGCACACCCATAAACTAATACTTTGTTGAAGCACCTTTTGATTTAATTACAGCATTCAATCTTCTTACGTAGGATATTTGCCCATTCTTCCTTGCAAAAGTGCTTCAAATCTGTCAGATTGCGAGGGTATCTGTTGTGCACAGCCCTCTTCAGGTCACCCCACTTACTTTCGATTGGATTTAGGTCTGGGCTGTGGCCGGGTCATTCCAAAACTTTAATTTTCTTCTGGTGAAGCCATTCTTTTATTGATTTGAATTTATGCTTGGGGTCATTGTTGTGTTGAAAGGTGACATTCCTCTTCATCTTCAACTTATTTTTTATTTTTTATTTTATTTTACATTTGTTGACCGGGCTAGTCTAGCTGGATACATGTCCTTTTTCAGTAGAGGCCCAGGGAGAAAAGTTCCAACATGAAGAGAAGACACAATACATTTACATACAGAAGAAATAGCATTAACATAATAATAAAAAGAAAACAGCGAAATTTACATACTGATTAAATTACATTCACATGTTATATAAATAATCTTAAACATGGTTACATTGAGAAGCAGTGAGGTTAAGATTATAAACTTTCTAACAGACGCTTGAAGGTTTTGGGCCAAAAGTGACTGGTATTTGGAACTGTTCATAATTCCCTCCATCTTGACTAAAGCCCCAGTTCCAGCTGAAGAAAAGCAACCCCAAAGCATGATACTGCCACCACCATGCTTCACTGTGGGGAAGGTGATCTTTATGTGATGCAAAGTGTTGTTTTTGCGCCAAATGTACCTTTTGGAATTGTGGCCAGAAAGTTCAACCTTGGTCTCATGAGTCCATAACACATTTTCCCACATGCTTTTGGAAGGCTTAATGTATTGTTTTGCAAATTTTAGCTGGGCCTGGATGTTTTTCTGTGTAAGAAAAGGCTTCTGTCTTACAACCCTACCACGTAGCCCAGACATAAAGAGAATACTGAAGATTGCTGTCACATGTAGTACACAACCAGTACTTGCCAGAAATTCCTGCAGCTCCTTCAGTGTTGCTGTAGGTCTCTTGGCAGCTTCCCTGACCAGTTTTCATCTTGTCTTTTCATCAGTTTTGGAGGGATGTCCAGTTCTTTGCAATGTCACTGTTGTCCCATATTTTCTCCACTTTTTGATGACTGTCTTCACTGTGTTCCATGGTGTATCCAATGCTGTGGAATTTGTTTGTACCTTTCTCCTGACTGATACCTTTCAACAATGAGATCTCCTTGATGCTTTGTAAGCTCTCTGCATACCATGGCTTTTGCTGTAGCAGGCAACTGAGTAAATGTCAGGAAAATCCTACTAGGGAAGCTGAACTTTATTTGGGGTTAATCAGAGTCTCTTTAATTGATGGCAGGTGTGTACCCAAGAAGACTGAATGCTGTAATTAAATCAAAAGGTGCTGCAACCAAGTATTAGTTTAAGGGTGTGCATACTTATGCAACCAACTTATTGTACTTTTTTTTTACTTTTTATATTTTTCCCGATTCGTTTAGTTTTCAATTGAATTGTACAGGTCATAGGTCACATTAAAGGTGGGAAAAGTTTTGAAATTATTTATTATGGTCTAATTTTTTTATATCACAAAACATGGCATTTTAACAGGGGTGTGTAAACTTTTTATATCCACTGCATGTGACTCAGTTAATGGTGGGTCTATACAGCAAAGGTAACAAAGAAGATATACAGAGCTACAGGCAAATACAGGCAGCAAAGGTAATAAAGAAGATATACACAGCTATGGACAGGTACAGACAGCAAACATAACAAAGAAGATGCAAATAGTTCTGGGCAGGTTCAAACAGTAAAAATAATGAAGATGCACATAGCTACAGGCAGGTACAGACAGCCAAGATAACACAGAAGATGAACTTTGGTACAGGTGGGTACAGACAGTAAAGGTAACAAAGAAGATGCATATAGCTATGGGCAGGTACAGATAGCAGAGATAACTAACATGCATTTTTTTCAATAAAATAACAGGGCCAGTATCACAAAGATCTTCTTTATTATCAACTTTACTGAATATATGTAACAAAATTATGTAAACAAAATTCCTTCATTTATTTATTTATAGACATTTTAACCAGAGTGGTAGACTGAGCCTGTTTGACTTATTTCCATCACAGTTCAGGAAGTGCAAGTTAAACAATAGCAAAATTTAGTGACATACAGAAGTTCATGCCAGCAAACATAGGTTCATATTTGTTCACAGACTGGCACATTGGTATATGTTTATGTACAGGTTATACACAATTTATAGGGTTAACATACATACAAAAAATAAAACTTAAAAAGAATGTAATAAAAATTATTTCCAGAGATATCTTTATAGATTAAATATAGCAATAAAGTAGTTTCCGTAGACATCTTCCTGAAAGATACTCTCCGTATTGTGGGTAAGCATCACAGGAAGTTTGGGTAATGTACAGTAAAGTAGGTTGTGATGTCATTGAGAAAACTAAAGCTAGTGTTCACTGGGATAGGTGCAGGAGCAGGTGGGTTTTACAGAAAGTGGGGTAGAACTAGGGAGGTTGTCCCAGACCCTAGGGCCTAGGACAGAGAGGGTTTTTACAGATTTTGTGTGAAAGAATTTGGACTTTTCTGTAAGAGTTTGGCATTGTTGCTGTTGATTCTCAGCTGCTAAGTAGGGAAAGTAGTGGTGACTTTTTAGGAGAGTTACGGTGTGGTAAGATTATGCAGGACTTTATGCCTGTGTGCATGATGGTCAGAAAGGTGTGGCTGGCCATTTTTAACACAGCTTCTGACCTGATTACCTAGAAATAAACAAGAGAGGCAATAATAATGTGAGGGATGTGGTTAAAGGATGAAAATAAAGCTTCAGGCTGATAGTATCCAAAAGACAGTCATATTTTTCTTTTAGAAGTAAGCCAGTAAAGGATGGCCAACTTCACCCCAACTGAGGCTGAAATGTAGCTTTACTGATTGAAGCCCTCCATCCTGAGAATTGTGGAAGTCCTTTGATTACAGTACAGTATTTTACTTGTTTCTCTTTTGATGCTTTCTGTATCATTCGTCATGGACACAGGGGAGTCGAGCATTATGCAAGATATTTAAAACATATGACAAAATCAGTATTGCTGTTTTGACAGTAGGAAATGGTGGTAGTGTGCAGAGGGAATTTTAAATTAGATGTACTGTATGTCTCTGTGTATTACAGTTAAGTTCCTTAGTTAATAGCTAGACGAAGAGTTTGTTAGATCAGCTTATTGGTAATAATGGATTGTATTGGAAGAAGGATTCTGTGTAGAGGACAGGGTCATCAGCATAATGTAATAGTTTAGACAAGTGGAGATCGGCCAAGAGATGGTTAATGAACAGCAGCAGACCAAGACCAGACCATTGAGACCCGTCTGTCACATGATGTCTGTAGATGTGAAAGTTCCATTACTGACTTTAATCTGCAAAAGATCAGTCATCTAAGTATTTATAGAACATGCTATATTACATGAAATGAAGTTAAAAGCCTGTCTTTGTTAAGTAAGACTCATCCAGTTACCAAAATGTAAAATGAAATAAAATAAATGTAATGCCTTTAAAATTACTTTTTACATATGACATATGTTTGATGTTGTAAAATATTTAGACAAAATAAGGAAATGAAGATGAAAACTGATTACTCAGAATACAGCATTTTGAAAGTTTCCTTTAGTGTCTGCACAGCAAATTATATCATGGTGCATTATAATTCCTTCAGTCCTTTGTATATGCAGTTTTTTAAAACAATTGTAGTAGATATTCTGTCTACATTTTCAATCAACAGGCTTTGCTTCTGTTTTACAGGCAGAATCAGAATTATGTGTTACTTTGGTACTTCGATGCATTATACAAATAGGTTTTTAAAAGAAATACTGTATTGTCACTTTTTCACTGTTGATACAGACGGTCTAGTGGGTATGTCTTTTTTGCCACATAAGGCCATTAGAAGTAACTAGAAAAAAATGCTTCCCTTGTCCAATCTCTTTCAACAACACTACCTGTCCTGTTACAAAACGGCATTACTTGCCTCTTATAATCAGCTGAGTGTCTCCTGTTTTCAGGAATCATCCTTGTTTGTAGCACTTACAGACTCTTCATAACTGTCCTTAAATATCAAGCTTGCAGAAATCACACATAGGTATTACAGCACTGGTGCATTTCTGCAGCAATGAGAAAATGTGCTTCTTCCTTGACATACAGTTCTTATCAGTAGTTATCCTAGCTTTTCCAGAATTAACCTTACACCACATCGCTATTTTGATTAAGGCCATAATGATGTTATCTTTATTTGTGCTGTTCCTAAATTTGTACAAAACAATTCAAACAGAACATTATCAAATGGTGGACTCTCATGATCTAATGATGATCTAATGTGTGTTTTTGAGGTACAGAAATCTTAGAACTTCTTTCACAAAGACATTGAATAGTAAAGGTTACAATACAGAGCCCTGAGGTACTTGTACAGGTTCATGGAGGGGAGTTAAAATGCCCCTGCTCAACTTTTCTATGTGCATCCCTTTTTAAAAATAACTAAAGAAACAATTTTGCCACTAGTTCCAAAATCTCACTGTCCCATGCTTATCTCCTTCCAAGCCTCTTCTATGGCTCTCAAATGCTCATAAACCTACAATCCTCTCTCCTGTCTAAACTAGAATCTACTTACAACAAAACTGCTAGATTCGCAGCAGGTCAAACCTACCAATCTCCCCACTGCCTTGCCCTCAAAAGCCTTAAGTGGTTACAATTTCCCCACCAACTTCTTTTTTCTCAGCTTCAAATCATAGAATATGTTTTTATACCACCCCTCCTCTTGCCCTGACCTGGCCTTGCTAGTGTCCAACTCTACACCCAAGACCTGTACGAAGTTCTGAAGAAAACCTCCTCATTATCTAGAAACCTAAAAGCAAAATTGGGCAAATCTTGTACAGCTACTGTTCTGTCCAAGCCTGAAATAAATTCCACTACACATCAGAAATATTACTCAGCCTCGGAGTTTCAAGACTGCTCTCAAAAACCTTCTAAATTGTACTTGGCTCTGTCACTGTATCCACCCACCATAACAGGCTCCTAGTCACCTCTGTGCTTCCTCTCATCAATCCTCCTCTCTTCCTGTTTTCCACCTTTCTGTTCAAAATTCAACCCCCTACTCCTACTATACTTCCAATAACTTAATCTTCTACGCTCTGGTCTCTGCTAACCTAACTACTTATTCCTACTTCTACCTGAGCTCTATCTACACCTTCTGGTGCCATTAGGCACATATATTGGGCACTGTGCCACTCAAAGTGCTATGGTAAAGGCTTGTATATTACTGCTGATGTACAAAGGATTATGCCCTGGATTTGTGTTACAGTCAGATGCTTGTATTTTTTATTTAACCAAAGTGCTGTGGTATATACCTGTATATAACTTCTTATGTACAAATGTTTCCACTTAGGACTTGCTTATAATACTTACATGTACACCTTTGATTTGTTATACTGCTTATATGATTTGTTTATACACTTTGGATTTGTTATACTATTTGTTTGTACTAATTGTGGAGCTTTTCTCCCCAGACCTCCCCTGAAAATGGATTTTTGCTCATTCAGACTAACCCAGTCAACACATGTCAAATAAATAAATACATAAATAAAATGAGATAATCCACTCATTGATAGCCAATACAGGAAAAGAAAATGTATTACAATGCCAATTCAAGAAATATAGCCCCATATGAATGACCTGAGTTTATTTATTTCAGAGGAAATGTGTCAGAAAAATGCATGCTTCAACTAAAAAGGCTTTCTTAGAGCGATCTTGCAGAAGCATTTCTGAATATTTTTGATAATAGGATAGTATAGGAATGAAAAAAAAACATTTTTATATGAGCAACAACTGCCTGTTATGAAATGCACAAACAAATGGCCTGTCTAAAATGAACAGTCATAATTCTTTCCTGCAGAGTTTTAAGAATATGGAGAAAGAATGAAATGTGTAGTCTAGTAATCTGCGGTATATTGGGTGATACATATCTATAGCTAAGTATGAGTATTTTTAATTTAAGAAGCAAGTTCCTAGTCAGGCAAGGAGTATAAGACAGAGGATAAGATGCTTCAGAAGGTCTGAAATACAGGATTTGGTATCAGAGAGGAAGAAATGACAAAACAGCATAGTTACTTCAAGTGAGGATAACCAGGGTCATCGATTTCTGCATATCAGTTATGGTGTGTGAGAGTCACACCAACTCGAAGAAAGGAGAAATATTCCCTGACAAGGGAATATTTGCTGGTGCACAATTAACAATCACACCAGTAATGTTTTCCTATGGGAAAAACATTTAACATTATGCTGTTTGTGTTTATTTTCTGCAGACTACTTATAATGAAGAAATTTCAACTCGAACATATGTAGAGAAGCCCTTTCTCTTTCTGCATTTCATGTTGACAGTTTATATAGACAATCTATATAGTATTTTGCAGATTTTTTTTTTTTTTTATCATTTTCTCTTTATATTGCAGTTAACAAGTCCAAAACCCACATGAGAGGTCCTCCAAACTTTATATCTAAAAACAGCATTCCATCTGGCCTAGGGCACAATTGTATGGAATACAGAAAATTGCTTCTTTTTGTCACAATCTTATATATTGATTTGTTATACAAAAGAGTATGTTTCTAATATAATCACCATTTGGAAAGATTTGATCAGTTTGGTTCTCTGTAGCTCTGTCACCACTCCATATATCTCCTTTATTGCTAGTAATATTTTTGAATGCATAGATGAGAGTCTGATCATTTGGCCTTTCTGCTTACAATATCAGAAAGGTTGTTTACTTGGCAATACCTTCACTGCTTCTCAAAAAGGAAGACATTATCTCTTTTGCTGTTTTCTACATTTAAAGTTTGAAGATTTTCAAGGACTGCAGCAGAAATGGCACATGAATGCAAACAGTTTAATTTCAAGTTTTTCAAATAAAATTCACCCAAAAGGAGCTACTAGTTTAGTAAATATTCCAACTATGAAGCATTCCTTATGAATGCATTCATCTCAAGCATTTGTAAGTAAAATTTAGTAAGGTTAGTTTTTCCTTATGCATCAGTGTTATTTCAGTTTGTTTCATACCTGTTTATTGCAGGTATAATTTTATTTGCTCTACTCTTTTGAAGTGGTTTCTTGTCCTTGTTGTATCTGTTTAAATGTTAATATTTACTGTTCTACTTTCAGTTGTTCATATGTATGAAGGCAGTCTGTCTAAGTTGCTGCCATCTTTTTAGATATTAAGAGTCAGTAATAGAAATATGCCATGTTTGGTTGTAGATTATATTGAGTTTACTGGTGTGGTCTCTGAATGTTTTACTTTTTTATTTTACCATTATGCAACAGAGCTAAAGCAGCATTACATATTTCATTCCATGCTCTAAAAATGCTTATGTATGTGTTTTATATACATGTCTATCGTGTGTGTGTGTGTGTGTGTGTGTGTGTGTGTGTGTGTGTGTGTGTGTATATGTATGTATATATATATATATATATATACATATATATATATATATATATATATATATATATATATATATATATATATATATAGCTGTAGTTCATAAGAGCAAACGTTCAAATAAATATATTAATGCCAGCTGCTGTGTGTGTAACATCACAGTAAAGGGGACGGGGAATTTTCCCTTTCCCTGGTGTTACACAATCTTAGAGTTGGTATCTATAATTAGCTGAGGGTGTGTGGGGTGCAGGAGGGCTTGCCCCCTACATAAAACATTTTTTTTCTTTTTTGTATATTTTGCAAATTGATTTTTGTAGATCATGTCTTTTCTGTTCCCTCATGTAATCATTCACTTTTGAATACTTCCATGTCTCTACTTTATTTTACCTAATATAAAACCTCATGTTTCTTCCCTTCTTTTCATATAATCTAGTCATTATAATAAAACATGCAGAGTTGTCAGGATGCCTCCTGTCATTTTTAGCTAATCCATGTATCACATATTTGTCTATTTGCATGAAATACCTATTGTGGCATTACTTTAATAATTTAAAAACAGGTTTTCTGTGACATACTGTGGCAGTATGTCTCACTCCTAATATACACTACTTTAAGTAGCTACATGATATGAATAACTTGCAAATTTCAGGCTGTTAGGCAAAACCATTTTATTATAGTGCTGTGCACTCGGTCGGGCAGTTGGCAGCTGGATTTATGAACTGTGAAATTGTTTCCAGAAACAGTAACAACATCAATGCTACTCTGTTCAGCACTTTTAAAAGAAAAAATCCAGATAAGAGCATTGCTTTGATGAATTTTGTTAAGGGTAGCAGTATCAGTTACCTATTTATAATGTGACATGATTAAATTCTTTAACAATACCAACCTGGAGACCATCTGGATATAAAAAAAAAAATCAAGTATTCACAACAGATGATGATGACAGTCCATTTTATTAACACTAAATATGAAGCAGTCAGACTGGTCATCTTAACTGGCATTTTTTATTTTTTTCTTGTTAATTTTACCTTCCTACTCCTCCATTTTCTCTTATCACTGTTTTTGTTTTACCAAACAGACTAGTATAAATCCTGATTAAGGCGTATTTTTCAGTAGGCAGTCATTTTCAATTCCTGACCTTAACCAGAATATAGAAGGACCAAATGAGCAGATATGCTTTTTAGATGATAAAATTATGTTGTAGATCTTAACTGATAATACTTTTCTGTGGATCAAACCAGCAATCAGAAGGCATCTGTATCATGTTATCGCAAGCTGATTTTAATCGAATCACTAATACTCGGCACCAAAATGTCGGTCTAATAAAAAAAAAGCTTATTTAGTCGAAAAAAAAGTAATCGAAAAGTTATAGTTGGCCCGTTTAAAGTGCTGGCGTATTCTACATCACATCTGGTATTACTCCGTTTTAATATCAAAGGAATAATACACTAAGTATATATATAGATAAAATGTATGTTGAAGTGGAAATTATAAAATAATAAATATTACTACCTAGTGTGCTAATGGAAAGGTAAATAAAGCATTTTACCGGAAGTAAAACGTAAGTCATCATAAATTATGAAACTAAACGATTAGTTCTGTACATTACACTGTATAGGCATTCTAGCCATGGCTGAGACTTTGCAATCTGCTCCATGCTTTTGAAGGTGTAAGATAATTTACTTACTACATCAACGTACCATTAGTTTTGCACAATGCACGTTTTAAGTATTATTTCTGTTTCATGATGTTTTGCAAGCACTTTTGTACAGGAAATCCTTGTGCATTCACAATATGGAATTTATATTTGATTATTTCAATTTTATTACACAATTCACGTTATATATCTTCATTCACAAGTTTCTCTGTAGTACAATGTGCTGTTCACATTCACGGAAGCAATAATTGCGAAGTGGCCAACTATAAATTTTTGATATTTTGTGTTTCAACGAATTTAGGTTTTGTTTTTTTATTAGACCAACATTTTGGTGCCGAGTATTAGTGATTCGATTAAATCAACTTGCGATAACATGATATAGACACATCAGAAGCTAGCTAAAATGAGTTCCCTAATAATCAGCACCATTCATGTGGAAATTTCAGCATGAAAGTATTGTAGTTTACCTTCTGTTTGGTTATGCTATTTTTCCATAGCAAAGACATATGTTTTTGTGTTGATTATTATAGTCCTTTAGTACCTTAATTTGTTTTTTTTTTTTGTCGATTTTTATACAAGTGTGCAATATTATTTGTCTTATCTTCATGGCATAGGTTTACACCTTAAACTGTCCCACATTTTCCAGGCACTTATTATCTCATAACACTAATCAGTTTGTGGTAAAACATCAAAATTACTTAATACCTTAAAATGATAATCTGTAACAGATATGAAGAAATTATTCATTAATGTAACTTCTTGCATATAGCTGCATATTTGTACTGTAGCATAAAATAAGTTGATTTTTTCCCCTTGATTGTCAGATTAACCTAGTCTGTCACCAGTTTATGTGAAGTAAAGTCTCAGTGGGCAGCTAGAAGCTACAATTTCAAAATGGCACCACACACTTAAGTTTACATTAACATTTCCAAAAATATTCTTTTGAAATCTGTATCCTGTAGCCTTGGTAAATTTCTAAGAATTTGATAGTGCTTCTAATCTAATTAATAGCAAAGGACTCTTCTAGTAATATTGTCAGAGTGGACATGCACTAACTTTTTTTTTTAAACTTACTAGTTTATTCGAAACAGCTGAAGTGCTTCACATAGCAAAAGATCTTCTCAGAGGTACATCAGTTTTAATTGTCAGGAGATAATTTTGATCTGCCAAGAGAAGACAACAATTGCAACAGGAAAGAATATATTTTTCAAACTAGAGTATCTTGATGAAGGCCTGCAACAAGAACTTTTTTGACTGCATTGTTATCCATTAAAGCTCAGGAAATATTCATGACACACAGAGATGATTTTGTCAGAGAGGTACAGTAGCCCAGTGGCTCACTTGTAATATTTATGCCTTAAAGCTGTAGGTTCAAGAGTTCAATCTTTATTTCTGATGATTGCATGTTCTTCCCTTGTCTAGATGGGCTTTCTCCTGGCATCTTTGTTTCCTTCCACTTCCAAGAATCTTGCTGAATGTTTGGCTGCACTAAAAATGTCCATAGGTATTATATTTACCTTTGCACTTGGGGCCTAGATCTTGGGATTATGATCGAGCCTGTTTATTCAGCTAACAAATGATTTATTAATAAATAAGATGTCAGCTTAGAAGAAATATACGGTGTCTTAAATGTTATAGGTTCATAGGTAAGTGCTAAATGACCTGTCCTTGTAGCCAATTTCCCATCAGAGATGAGAATCAAACAGTGTACCTTTTGTCTACGAAGTAAACACCTTAACCATTTTGCCAACCCCTAACTCAATCTGAGTGTCATATGGCATGAGAAAGAGTAGTAAATGTGCTACATTATCTTAACTCAGGCCGTGTTTATATTGCATTCGTCTGTAAAATCCATACTATGTATGTCTTTCAGTAAGCCATTAAGCCCCAGAGAGTAAGTAGATTAGCTTGCATACAACATATTGGGTATAAAAATGATAAATCTTTCAAGTTCTTTTTTTAGCTAGTAAAAATTTGAATAGCTAAGGAGGGAAACAGTCAGCTAAGGAACATCTTTTACTCTTTACTTTATTTAAAAGCTATTCATCTCCTTGATTTTAGCCAGTCTTGTGTAAAAATCATGAGAATAAACAGAGTCTGTGCCTAGCAATGTTTGCCATGCTAATATACGTGCTGCAGAGTAATAATTTTATTGTAATTCTTTGACTCAGAAAAAGTCACAGACATAAGCAATGACTGGTTTATTATTATACAGTTAAGGCTTGGAAGCACAGCCATCAGAATCACTGGAACACACCACCAACACATGGTATATCAACTATATACTGTGTTGACGACAACCTCAAATCCTGAAAACACCATACCTCTCTGGAATGAGGAATAAGTGCTAACATGGGTCCAGAAGGGAGTCAAATTTGGATTTCGATATTGCTGATGTTGAGTATTCTGATCTTCGGTGCCTGCAGTTCCAATATATTCAGGTGAAGCTTCAAAGCATCTGTGATGATGTGAGGTAGTGTCAGCTCTGCCAGGGAGAGTAGGGCAGTGCATGTGTAACATATGCCAGCATAATTAGCTGGAATTTTATAAAGAATTTTATGTCATTTGAATATCAAACTGATTTGTATAGATACTTATGTTAAAAATGTGTTTATACAGTTGCTTGTGTTAAAAATGTATTCTGCTGGACAGAAAATAAATATACATGTATGTCAGACTGTATTGTAACTGATGAAATGTATATATGGTAACAGAAGATGCTGGAAGGGAAGGGGTGAAGCTCAGCTAACTTTAAGAAAAATAGCCTAAAATTAAATGACTTGATTTAGGCCATAATGATTTTATCTGACAGGCATGAATGCAGCTAGAGACACAATGTCTGGGCTGGGATCTTGCTCTTATTGTCCTTAGTGGTGAACTAATTGCTACACTGGGGTGCCAGATAATGGCTGGTTAGTCGCTGCAGGAAGGATTAAAGGGTTGGAATTGTTTTACAGTCTCCAGATGCTGTAATAAGCCTTATCAAATTTCTAGGTATGTATTGTAACACATCTGTACCAGATCCTGGCTCATGTTTTTAGAGAGGGAGTGGTGTGGGCAACACAGAGTCAGGTGACTGATGTGATATTCTACAGCCAGCACTGAAGTTGTATTTAGATACTAACGAGAGATGTGACAGATGACACTCAGCACTCTGATTTGGACCTCACAAGACCACTCACCCACTTCATGTTGCCTTGCTTTAGTAAGTAACTTAACTAGGAAACAGTAATTCTTCAGTCAGTTAGGAAAGCATATTGAAGTTAACTAGAAATATTGTTTTTCTGTATCTGTCTGAGTCTTTCCATCTGTGTTATGTTTTATATTCCTGTGAATTGAAACTCTGGT
This sequence comes from Protopterus annectens, assembly GCF_019279795.1. Lineage (NCBI taxonomy): Eukaryota > Metazoa > Chordata > Ceratodontiformes > Protopteridae > Protopterus > Protopterus annectens. The sequence goes on from NC_056739.1 coordinate 1,319,617,329, forward strand.
GTTTATTGTAAATAGATACTTAGTATTCTCATGTTATTTTTATTATTTATTATTACATATATTTATACCTTTCATTGTGGCTGGTCTTTTAGAAAATATTTTAACCTTCAAGAATAGTTGTATTTATTTGGGGCACTGTGGCATCATGCTCCTGAAAGTCTTGCTGATTGGTTAATACTACCATTTGTTAAGTCTTAATTTTACTAGGAGTAATTGGGTACCCTGGTAAAACCCTTAAAGTAGCTGGCTGGTGGCAGCGAACCTACCTTATAGTCTGGGTGGAGGTGGCATAACAGCTAAGTCTGTGCCAGCCTTTCCCAGCTGTGTGTGTTTTTGAAAATTAAATTTCAAAGAGTGTGTGTGTTAACTACTTGGAACAGGGACACATAGTACTGATTTCTGCAGAGACAAAAAGGTGGAGTCTTATTTATGGCCTTGAGAGGAAGTCCAGCCCCAGAACTGGAGTATGTTCCCTGTGTGCTCATAAGGGAAATTGTGCATCTGTATGTATCTATTTTTGTTCTAAGTGAATATTCCCCCCACTGGTGTCAGTGGTGGGGATTGAGACTCCTTGATTACTGGCCCAGAGGAAGGATGTCACAGCCTCAATCACATAACTTGTAAACCCTTATAAACAGTATGTATCTGAGAGTCATATACAGTTTCAATATATTTTCCTAATATGAAACAACTACATTCCTTACATGCACAAAGAAACAAATTACACTGATCCTTGTGTGATGCTAAACCATAAAAATTCCAAATGTGTTATACATTCCTGTTTAAAATACACTGATGAAAACATACAGCCTCCTGTAATATAGACTGTGGTAACTTATTTTTTCTAGTGAGCATCTTCAGGTTAGTCATGGTGTAAGATGTTACTGCTGTTTTAGAATATTTTGCAGAATTCACAGATGTGGCTTTTTCCTTTAATGCATATTAAAGCGTTTATGATTTAGGGGTATCAAAAAACTCATGTTTAAAATATTGCTGACTATGCACTCAATCTTAAAAAACTCTTTGTCTGCCATTTGCTAGGAGGAATCGGGTGTAAATGCAATTGCACTCTATCTACCTAATCCGGCCTAATACATAAATACATCCATTACACATAAAGTACCTTCCACCTCACCTTATAGGGGATTAATCTTATTTACTGTTTTCTTACAAATGTTACCTTTATACCATTCTCAGATAATTTAAAACCTCAGTACAATGGTGACTCTGTACTACTGTTCTCTAATGTGTAAACATGTAAATATGCATTATATATTTTTCTATGTTGCTATTTTACTTTGCTTAAGTTGTACTATATTATATTTACTATTTGCTTAACTGTTACTATTTCTATTATGTATTATGGAGCTTTTCTCCCCGGGCCTCCACTGAAAACGGACTCCTTGAGCCCAGTGGACCTCCCCAGTCTTCAAACTGGAAATAAATAAATAAATAAAATAAATTTGCATCTGAGTTTGGTGAATTAGGCATTCCAGCTCTAGTAATGTATTAATTTCTTACTGTCATAACTGTGGCATTGTTAACCAGCAATTTTTCTGATTGAATTTCTGCCCTTGACTGGGTTGAGTGAATTAGAGAGCTGCAAAGTATTTCATCACATGTGATTACATGAATCATAATATAGGCACAGACCCAATAATTTTAGTTTCCTGAGGAGATCCTCCTTTATCCCATATATCAGCAGGTATGCTCATACCAATCTAAGACAGAAACATGCAGGTTTTGTCTATGGAAAATAACAAAGACAGTGTCACAGTAGATACAAAAGCATGTAATCTGCTCAGAAAATAATTATGCATAAAAACACTCCATTGTTTGTATCAGCTTAAAGAAATTCCTTTTTTCATGGTTGAGTGTGTCAGATAGACTGTATGTACTGAGGCTGTGTTAGTTGGCTTGAAAAAGAAAGGTAAGGCTGAATGTAAGATCTCATTCAGGTTTAAATAAAAAATGAGTACAAAAATTGTTTTGAAACTGAGGCCTGTAAAATAAGCCAATTTTTATGCTGGTAATGTTTTTAACAATATCATATTTCTTAAATTTTCTTTCTTTCGTAACTTTAATATTATATTTCATGATGTTATTGATAATGTTTGCTAAACTGTCATACTGAGATCATATTTAAAATAGAATGCAACTATTATTATATTCTCTTTAATGATTAATTGAGCTTGATTATGTGAAGTAGTGACTATATGAGAGAGGAGTCAAAAAGAATGAAGTATCTTATTTAAATCCACTGTTTCACTTATGTATTTTTTTAAAGAAGTCTCACAAAAATTTCAAGTGGAGATGAAAGTGTGGCTTCTAATTTTCCTCATGTAAGCAAGGTTTGTTTTGATGATTGTTTATTTATATTTTAGATTACTTTTGGCCACATGGTCAGTGTTTCATCAGGTGGTTTTACAACTGCTGTTATTACAAAAATATATGCTTTATAATGTTACTTTTTCTTATGTTGTGAATGGGAAACTAGGTCTTTTTCTACTGAGTTACTCTGTTATCTGTTAAGTGAAGTGTATATTTTGATTGGGGGGGGGGTTAAGTACGATTGGATAGCTTGACGGTACTAGTGTCTGTGTTTTAAGGGTCCCATTTTAGTGATTTCCCATATAAGGGGTATAAAAGAATTTGTATGGTTGATGACACCTTTAACTACAATTGAACTTTTCTAGATATTTTTAAATATCTACACAGTATAGTCGATGTGGGCTTTTATCATACATTGTATCCTGGGTCCAAGATGAGGTTAACTTTGATTCTATCTATATGTATATTTATGTATATCTCTGTATCTGTATCTATACTACACAAGTATACACGCACACACACACACACACACACATTTATATTATATATACATACACACACACACACACACACACACACATTTATATTATATATACGTACACACACACACACACACACACACACACACACACACACACACACACACACACACACACACACACACACACACACTCACACACACACACACACACACACACACACACACACACACACACACACATAGTGTGGACACAGCTCTTCTTCAAGAAGAACCAGTATTTGTGCACATTGTGCATGCTGAAAAATCGTAATACTCAGATTTCATCAGTGTCTCTGTTGCTAATTGGTCTTTTGCACTGGTATGTATTTACTGGGATGGTCCAACTGGATCATTTTATCCATTTTCATTGGAAGTCTGGTGATGTTGCAAGAAATAAAAATGCATGAGTCTATAGCCACGCAGAATAAAAGTTTCTGTATCAGTGCATTTTTCTTGTGTGGATGTCAACTAATTAGAGTAATATTTTATGTATGTCGTACAGCATGACTCCCTGTATATGTTTTGGGAGGTTAAACAGTTTAAGATAGGGATATGCAACATAACCCAACGTCATCCGTCCTTATACCAGGGAATTGCTGTATTCTTTATAATGATAATTCCATCTTTTCATGCTGGCAGGGTTCACTCATATTCATTCATGCTTCTTCAATTCAAGTGATGCATGGACTAATATGCAGGTCTTTTTATATGTACATGTTCTGCAGCATCCTCCAGAATTTAAAGCACTGGAGGAAAGGGCCTATAAGATATCCCCAGAAATGCTAGCAGATTTTTGGACATTTGCTAGGATTTAAAAAAGGCTCACTGTTAGCAGTATTGCCCAATATGGGTTGATTAATCAGTCCAACGGTTAGAGATTGCGATTCAGTGACAGTTATTGTCAGAATGATAAAGACTGCATTATCATCAAATTAACAATTCTCTGAATCAAAGCACTAGCACTGTAAGACTTGACTAGTATGCTTCGTAGTGGCCCATTCTTCTTATTAATAACAGCACCCACCCATAATAGCTCTCAACTGTCCAGATTTTCACAGAATGTACTGATTTTTCACTCATATTTTTGGTCCGTTTCTTATAAAACTAGTTTTCTGCCAAATCAATGACAAACCATTGAGGACTGATGTCAGAAAATAATGGCAGACATTTGATTGTCAGACTTCATATACTGTAGAAAATTCATGTGAATACAAAACCTATTATTCTCTCAACTTTCTAAATTTGTAAGAGCAATATTTAAAAAAGTGCCCCTATTTTTGAGCCTTTGTCCAGATTTTTCACTCTAAGAGGTTGAGAGGTATGCACCCAGTAATCACACAGATACACATATACACCCATCTAATAATCCTCCCACAATCGATCGCACTCATGGAAACACAACCTATACGCCTGTATGCACACACACACACACACACACACACACACACACACACACACACACACACACAGACTCAACATTTCCTAACTTCCTACCTAACATACACACACACACACACACACACACACACACACACACACACACACACACACACACAAAGTCTCAACATTTTCTAACTTCCTGCCTAACATACACACACACACACACACACACACACACACACACACACACACACACACAGACTCAACATTTCCTAACTTCCCACCTAACATACATACACACACACACACACGCACACACACACACACACACACACACACACACGAATGCACACAAATTAATGCAACCTCATTCATGCCACTGCAGACATGCACATGCATATCTAAACACTGAGACTTCCCATGGCTTGGCTGGACTTACCTGCACCAGTAATTCCACAGAAGTGAATGAGTGACCTCTGTCTTTTGATGATGTTCACTTTTTCTTTCAGAGTAAACTGCAGCTTGGCCAAGCAATTCCAGTAATTACTTGGACAAAGCAAATTAGCAGTCACGAACAGTACTGGAGGACAGCATATGGCTAATTAGCATTATCTAATCTCCCAAGGACTATTATTTTAGCATGTAATTTTTTCCCACACATCCACTGTCCACTCTGAGATGAAGACATCAGTGGTAGAGTGGTCTCTGTATTAGAAAGGCTTAACACAATGTGGAAACCATCCACGATAAGGCTTTCACATTATACTAAGCCCTTCTGTATCTCAGGGTTTGTCTTCTCATATGACGTCAGAGACAAATGTACAAGGACTAGTGGTTACTGTAAAAAGATGATTAATTTGGCTTAACAGCAGTCAAATTATGCATATCATAACATTTATTAAACATAGGTTTGGCTTACAAAATGTAACTTAGTTGTCACTCTCAATTCTTCCAGTCTTATAAACAGTAACATTTATTATATCTTGATTATGAGAACATTCATTCTATGTATATTTTCTCTACAGTAATTCTTAAGCCTGTTGTTAAAGCACTCAGAATTTAATGGTGTTAGCCATGGCTGTCTTCAGTTAAGTTACACAGATGAAAACACATTATGCATTTTTAGTACAACAAAATATATTTCATAAATATTTATTGTGTATCTGTACTAAATTAGACAGTACTTCTAATCAACGGAAATGTTAGTACAGACCAAGTTTTGCAAGTAATCATCTAATGGAAAAAGCCATATTCATTATTCTTTTGCCAGCAAAACACATTAAAACTGGCTCATTTATCCACATTTAATTATCGTGATGAAGGATCTTTTCAGGAATACAATTTTACACCCCCAGATTAATCGTTAGCAATTTTTTCAAGTGACGCATTTCACAGAAGATTTATGTTGATTTATAAACCTGAAACAATAACATGTCATGCAAGAGAAATATTTTTAAATCCCTAGCAAGCCATGTATAATAACATTAGCACACAGTAACCCAAGAGGGAGAATCACCAGACTCTAAGATAACTTTTACACAGACACTTGTACAAAGCCCATGCTGTTAACCGTATTGTAATGGATTCAACAGATGTTTCATTTAAAAATGCATATGTTACTTAGGTTTGTTATATACTCTGATTGAAATGTGAAAAAGAACACTTTTTTTTGTGGGGTGGGGGTCCTATCCATTTTAGACTTAAGGGAAAATAAGTAATTGTTTGTTTTTTAATGTATGTACGTGCATAGATGTGATGTGGATACACTTTGACATGTTATCAACCTATCATCCTGCAGCACTTTTTGCTAATTCTTTTATATTAATTATATAAATGATTTAGGCTGTGTAACAGTATTGTTGAAATCATAACTCATAATCATAGCTGGATCCTTTTGTTAAAACTGGGTTGCCTCTTTAACAGTGCAGACTACCTGGGTATGAAAAGTACTCTTCTTTATTTGTACCTGTTGTGTGAACAGAATTAAGGGTGACACTCTAAACTGACTATAGGTCTGAGTGCGTGTGTGAGAGTGTGGTGTGGAATAACTACCACTGCAAGAGCTAGCCACCCGGGGTATAAACCTTGGTTCTAGATGATTTTCACTGTTGAACTGACACCCCAACCCCATGTGCAAAAATGGGAAAAGGGGGGTGATGGATGGATGGATGGATCGATCGATGGATGGATGGATCGATGGATGGCTGTTGTTGGATTTATCCAGTATAGCAATATACCATAGATGACTATGATGAAGATATCTAAGCAAGCTGACTTGATGTTGAAGCGATAA